>NC_134490.1:3838050-4138050 GCF_040206685.1 Ascaphus truei | reverse complement strand
TTTATTCTCCAAAAACCATCAGGTTTGGAAATCCACTGATTTTGAGCCGAAGGCTCGTTCCACTTTGGTTGCTAGTGGGAACTGCAACGTCCTCCAGCGTGAAGGAGAGAAATTCCTAAACTGATGCGAGCTCCCGTAATGTTTCCTGGTCAATGTTTGCTTCTTCTCTGGTGACAATGACACAGGTGGATTCCAGACGATCGGTGACGTGTGTGCATGATGTAGAGGATGCTACCTTGGCTTCCCTCCTGTTCCCAGTCCCGTCTTCTCCCCTCACTGGTCCCTTTGCATTCCAGGCACATTGTGGTTTGCGGTCACATCACTTTAGAAAGCGTGTCCAACTTCCTGAAGGACTTCCTGCACAAGGACCGGGACGATGTGAACGTGGAGATTGTATTCCTGCACAAGTGGGTAACCGGTGACACTGGGGTGCAGGGATTACATGTAAGGCCATGTTTACTAAGCAGTCTTGGGGTGTAAAACATCTTCTGGGGCTGGAAGACGCAGCTTCCAGCTGTCATTGAATGGAGAAGTCACTGGAAAGGTGTCTTATGGCAAAGGATTGGTTAGCAAATATGGACCGTAATTACCTCAATCTGGAAGGGGGGTGTGGTGGGGAGGGCCATGGGATGAAGGATTACCTTGGCCTTACATCATATTAAATGGAGGCCATAGAGCGAGATAGAGGTCATTTATTTAAGTGGAACTACATGTGACTGTGCAATGCAACAGATCCTAGTCTTTTCGATGCTTTGACTGCAGTCCAGTGTGTGTAAGCATCTCCCGTGTGTGTCTCTCTGCAGCATCTCCCCAAACCTGGAGCTGGAGGCTCTGTTCAAGAGACACTTTACTCAGGTAGAATTTTACCAGGGATCGGTTCTGAACCCCCATGACCTGGCGAGGGTCAAGGTAAGACCGTGTGGCTGCTGCATGAGTACATTGTGCAGAGGGAATGAATGCGTTGTTGCCACTGCAGGGTTGCGACATGCACAAAGAATTGACGCAAAGCAGGTACCCCGAGCTTTGTCCTGCAGAGGGTAGCAATGCAATGTCACCGTTCCTGTCCTGAGAGAGACCAGCTATACATTGCAAACCTAACTCGGGCTGTACATGTGTAGCAGCTGGGAACCTGCTCTGAACACGCCACTTTCATTGTATTATTTCAATGTACATGTATTTATATTATTTTTACCATTCAGCTGATTCTTCTACCGCTGGATTTAAATGTAACTAATTAAGTGCTAGAGGGGCCTGGAATACGCAGTTTGTAATATTTGTTATAGCCTTTCCACCACTTAAAGCAGCAGGTCAAGCAATATCCTACTTTTTTTTTTTTTTTTTAATAAATCAGTTCTATACTGGGAGAAAATACTTGTAGCATTTAAAAAAAAATGTTTAAAGACATTTTTAATGTTTCTAATGTAGGAAGCATTTCCAAAGTGACAGCCCCTTCTGATAGGCTCTGGTTCTTGAGCCCCGCCCTCTCTCTAGCAGTGCACCAATTGTATCCAGTAACTGCCCAGTCAATCATATTCTAGGAACTGCATTGCCCACAATGCTGTGCAAGAACTGAATTAAATAACCCTGAGCAAGCGATCGATTACAGGAGAACGGATCGATCTGCAGCTCCGCTAATCACTTGTCAGTGTGCAGATTGTATTGATGCACATATTGAATGGGAAAAAAAATATTTATTTTAATACGGCAGCTTGAACTGCAGCTTTAAGAATTTAAAATATCGGTGGTGAAGGTGGCAATGGAGGAGGTAAAGGTGGAGATGGAGGAGGTGAAGGCGGAGGAGGTGAAGGTGGAGATGGAGGAGGTGAAGGTGGAGATGGAGGTGTAGATGGAGGAGGTGAAGGTGGAGATGGAGGAGGTGGGTGGAGGTGAAGGTGGAGATGGAGGAGGTGAAGGTGGCGATGGAGGAGGTGAAGGTGGAGATAGAGGAGGTGAAGGTGGAGATAGAGGAGGTGGAGGAGGTGAAGGTGGAGATGGTGAAGGTGGAGATGGAGGAGGTGAAGGTGGAGATGGAGGAGGTGAAGGTGGAGATGGAGGAGGTGAAGGTGGAGGAGGTGAAGGTGGAGATGGTGAAGGTGGAGATGGAGGAGGTGAAGATGGAGATGGAGGAGGTGAAGGTTGAGATGGAGGTGAAGATGGAGGAGGTGAAGGTAGAGATGGAGCAGGTGAAGGTGGAGATGGAGGAGGTGAAGGTGGAGATGGAGGAGGTGAAGGTGGAGGAGGTGAAGGTGGAGGAGGTGAAGGTGGAGGAGGTGAAGGTGGAGGAGGTGAAGGTGGAGGTGGAGGAGGTGAAGATGGAGATGGAGGAGGATGATGATGGTGGAGGTGAAGGTAGAGATGGAGCAGGTGAAGGTGGCGATGGAGGAGGTGAAGGTGGAGAAGGAGGAGGTGAAGGTGGAGATGATGAAGGTGGAGATGGAGGAGGTGAAGGTGGAGATGGAGGAGGGGAAGGTGGAGATGGTGAAGGTGGAGATGGAGGAGGTGAAGGTGAAGATGGAGGAGGTGAAGGTGAAGATGGAGGAGGTGAAGGTGGAGATGGAGGAGGTGAAGGTGGAGATGGAGGAGGTGAAGGTGGAGATGGAGGAGGTGAAGGTGGAGATGGAGGAGGTGAAGGTGGAGATGGAGGAGGTGAAGGTGGAGATGGAGATGGTGGAGATGGAGGAGGTGATGGTGGAGATGGAGGAGGTGAAGGTGGAGATTGGGGAGGTGGAGATGGTGATGGTGATGGAGGAGATGGAGAAGATGGAGATGGAGGAGGTGAGAGTGAAAATGGAGGAGGTGAAGGTGGAGATGGAGGAGGTGAAGGTGGAGATGGAGGAGGTGATGGTGGAGATGGAGGAGGTGAGAGTGGAGATGGAGGAGGTGGGTGGAGATGGATGAGGTGAAGGTGGATATGGAGGACGTGAAGTTGGAGGTGGGAGTGGAGGTGAAGGTGGAGATGGAGGAGGTGAATGTGTAGGTGTATCCAATAAAAAGTGATGCAAGTTTGGGGCCAAAAAAATACATACAGTATCCATGAGATTTGTTTATTCAATACACCATCATTTGCCCCCAGAATTGCACCTCTTTTACTCCGATACATGGCAGCCAGTATTGTGCTGCTAACCCGCTTGCAGAGTTTTCTGATAAAGTGGTTGGGATGTAAGCAAATAAGTTACAAGTAATGTCTGTGTGTTTAGAGATTTCAACAACAACAGAAACGTACGATCTCCGTGGCAGATTTAATGCCATTTATATGATTTATTCCCGTAACAAAAAGGGCCCATTTTAAGATGCAAGAGTTATGGGCCATTTCTGCTAAGCATTGCTGGAAGGTGAAACTACTCTATAAGTCCTGTTCATGTTCAGAGACTCCTTTTCCTAATGTTTGTACATTTTGTCAGAGCGCTTACTGTATTCCCGTGATGTTTCCTATGGTTTATCACGTGTGTTATGTATGTATCGTATGGATTTTTTTAATATAGTGCCAACAATATACGCGTCGCTGTACAAAAGGTAAATCAATGACAGACAAGGGGGATAAGTGCAACAGGTAAATAACAACATAAAGCAAAGGGAGATGCTGCCCCGCAGAGCTTGCAATCTAAGTGGTATGTTGGGAGGCAGACACAGGGGGAGTGAAAGCGCATCTGGAGGTTGCAGCAGAGGCGCAGAACGTTTACTGTTGTAAAGCGCTATGTACATGGACGGCGCTATATAAATAAAGATATACATACATATACTGCTCGGGGGGTGTTCTGAGAGACCGTGCTAATAAGGACGCCCCGATTCTGCCGTTTGCTCTTAGATTGAGTCAGCGGACGCCTGCCTGATCCTTGCTAACAAGTACTGCGCTGATCCTGATGCTGAGGACGCATCTAACATTATGAGGTGGGCTTATGTTCTTGGGTACAATGTTGGAGTAACCCCTTCAATTCCAGAGGGGATATTAATTGGCGGTGAATGTGTTAAGTCCCAGCTGTATTAGGGCTGTAATGCAGTGGAAGCGCGTAACCATGAGCGCGTAACCATGAGCGCGTAACCATGAGCGCGTAACCATGCAACATCTAACCTTACATTTGCCTTTTCTGTTTTACATTTATTTTTTATAAATCAAAATATTTGCAATTTTAGGACCAAAACCTAAGGCCGCGGCCTCAGTGTGCGCGCGACGGGGTTCCCGGCAGCAGCGCGTGGTGGGGGCGCGGCCATGACGTCACGCGGCTGGTTCCCCCTCATTGGCTGAACCGCCGTGACGTGGCCAGCGCTCCTTCGCCACAAGAAAAGACAAAATCCGTGTCTTTGCAAAATGTGGTCGCGCATCGCGCCGGGGCGTGCAGGCAGCTACTGGGGCCGGCACCGTGGAGGGCCGTACCTTGTGTGCGCCGCGCTCGCCTGTCGCAGCCGCGGCCACTGGGGACCGAGCCCCACTGTGAAAGTCACACTAACAAATCCCACAGAAAATACTATATAGATTTCATTTTTTCACGAGTCACAGCTGTAACTCAGGAAGGGGCGCTGCACCCAGTCCTGACGCAGTGGGGATCAAGGAAGGGGCGCTGCACCCAGTCCTGACGCGGTGGGGATCAAGGAAGGGGCGCTGCACCCAGTCCTGACGCGGCGGGGATCAAGGAAGGGGCGCTGCACCCAGTCCTGACGCGGCGGGGATCAAGGAAGGGGCGCTGCACCCAGTCCTGACGCGGCGGGGATCAAGGAAGGGGCGCTGCACCCAGTCCTGACGCGGCGGGGATCAGGGTCAACTAGGATAGCCGGGCTTCTGTCAATGAAAATAGCACATATATTATTCACAGACACGTGTTTAATATTACCCACAGACATGTTTAATATTACTCACAGACATGTTTAATATTACTCACAGACATGTTTAATATTACTCACAGACATGTTTAATATTACTCACAGACACATGTTTAGTATTACTCACAGACATGTTTAATATTACTCACAGACATGTTTAATATTACTCACAGACACATGTTTAGTATTACTCACAGACATGTTTAATATTACTCACAGACATGTTTAATATTACTCACAGACACATGTTTAGTATTACTCACAGACATGTTTAATATTACTCACAGACATGTTTAATATTACTCACAGACACATGTTTAGTATTACTCACAGACATGTTTAATATTACTCACAGACACGTGTTTAATATTACTCACAGACATGTTTAATATTACTCACAGACATGTTTAATATTACTCACAGACACATGTTTAGTATTACTCACAGACATGTTTAATATTACTCACAGACATGTTTAATATTACTCACAGACATGTTTAGTATTACTCACAGACACATGTTTAATATTACTCACAGACATATGTTTAATATTACTCAAAGACACATGTTTAATATTACTCACATAAACATGTTTAATATTACTCACAGACACGTGTTTAATATTACTCGCAGACACATGTATAATATTACTCGCAGACACATGTTTAATATTACTCACATACATGTTTAATATTACTCACATACATGTTTAATATTACTCACAGACACATGTATAATGTTACTCACAGACATGTTTAATATTACTCACAGGCACATGTTTAATATTACTCACAGACACATGTTTAATATTACTCACAGAAACATGTTTAATATTACTCACAGACACATGTTTAATATTACTCACAGACACATGTTTAATATTACTCACAGACACATGTTTAATATTACTCACAGACACATGTTTAACATTACTCACAGACACATGTTTAATATTACTCACAGACACATGTTTAACATTACTCACAGACACATGTTTAATATTACTCACAGACACATGTTTAATATTACTCACAGACACATGTTTAATATTACTCACAGACACATGTTTAATATTACTCACAGACACATGTTTAATATTACTCACAGACACATGTTTAATATTACTCACAGACACATGTTTAATATTACTCACAGACACATGTTTAATATTACTCACAGACACATGTTTAATATTACTCACAGACACATGTTTAACATTACTCACAGACACATGTTTAATATTACTCACAGACACATGTTTAATATTACTCACAGACATATGTTTAACATTACTCACAGACACATGTTTAATATTACTCACAGACACATGTTTAATATTACTCACAGACACATGTTTAATATTACTCACAGACACATGTTTAATATTACTCACAGACACATGTTTAATATTACTCACAGACACATGTTTAATATTACTCACAGACACATGTTTAATATTACTCACAGACACATGTTTAACATTACTCACAGACACATGTTTAATATAACTCACAGACACATGTTTAACATTACTCACAGACACATGTTTAATATTACTCACAGACATGTGTTTAATATTACTCGCAGACACATGTTTAATATTACTCGCAGACACATGTTTAATATTACTCACAGACACATGTTTGATATTACTCACAGACACATTTAATATTACTCACAGACACATGTTTAATATTACTCACAGACACATGTTTAATATTACTCACAGACACATGTTTAATATTACTCACAGACACATGTTTAATATTACTCACAGACACATGTTTAACATTACTCACAGACACATGTTTAATATTACTCACAGACACATGTTTAATATTACTCACAGACACATGTTTAACATTACTCACAGACACATGTTTAATATAACTCACAGACACATGTTTAATATTACTCACAGACACATGTTTAATATTACTCACAGACACATGTTTAATATTACTCACAGACACATGTTTAACATTACTCACAGACACATGTTTAATATTACTCACAGACACATGTTTAATATTACTCACAGGCACATGTTTAACATTACTCACAGACACATGTTTAACATTACTCCCAGACACATGTTTAATATTACTCACAGACACATGTTTAATATTACTCACAGACACATGTTTAATATTACTCACAGACACATGTTTAACATTACTCACAGACACATGTTTAATATTACTCACAGACACATGTTTAATATTACTCACAGACACATGTTTAATATTACTCACAGACACTTGTTTAATATTACTCACAGACACATGTTTAATATTACTCACAGACACATGTTTAATATTACTCACAGACACATGTTTAACATTACTCACAGACACATGTTTAATATTACTCACAGACACATGTTTAACATTACTCACAGACACATGTTTAACATTACTCACAGACACATGTTTAATATTACTCCCAGACACATGTTTAATATTACTCACAGACACATGTTTAATATTACTCACAGACACATGTTTAATATTACTCGCAGACACATGTTTAATATTACTCACAGACACATGTTTAATATTACTCGCAGACACATGTTTAATATTACTCGCAGACACATGTTTAATATAACTCACAGACACATGTTTGATATTACTCACAGACACATTTAATATTACTCACAGACACATGTTTACTATTACTCGCAGACATATGTTTAATATTACTCACATAAACATGTTTAATATTACTCGCAGACACATGTTTAATATTACTCACAGACACATGTTTAATATTACTCACAGACACATGTTTAATATTACTCACAGACACATGTTTAATATTACTCACATAAACATGTTTAATATTACTCACAGACACGTGTTTAATATTACTCGCAGACACATGTATAATATTACTCGCAGACACATGTTTAATATTACTCACATACATGTTTAATATTACTCACATACATGTTTAATATTACTCACAGACACATGTATAATGTTACTCACAGACATGTTTAATATTACTCACAGGCACATGTTTAATATTACTCACAGACACATGTTTAATATTACTCACAGAAACATGTTTAATATTACTCACAGACACATGTTTAATATTACTCACAGACACATGTTTAATATTACTCACAGACACATGTTTAATATTACTCACAGACACATGTTTAATATTACTCACAGACACATGTTTAATATTACTCACAGACACATGTTTAATATTACTCACAGACACATGTTTAATATTACTCACAGACACATGTTTAATCTTACTCACAGACACATGTTTAATATTACTCACAGACACATGTTTAACATTACTCACAGACACATGTTTAATATTACTCACAGAAACATGTTTAACATTACTCACAGACACATGTTTAATATTACTCACAGACACATGTTTAACATTACTCACAGACACATGTTTAATATTACTCACAGACACATGTTTAACATTACTCACAGACACATGTTTAATATTACTCACAGACACATGTTTAACATTACTCACAGACACATGTTTAATATTACTCACAGACACGTGTTTAATATTACTCGCAGACACATGTTTAATATTACTCGCAGACACATGTTTAATATTACTCACAGACACATGTTTGATATTACTCACAGACACATGTTTAATATTACTCACAGACACATGTTTAAATTACTCACAGACACATGTTTAATATTACTCACAGACACATGTTTAACATTACTCACAGACACATGTTTAATATTACTCACAGACACATGTTTAACATTACTCACAGACACATGTTTAATATTACTCACAGACACATGTTTAATATTACTCACAGACACATGTTTAATATTACTCACAGACACATGTTTAATATTACTCACAGACACATGTTTAATATTACTCGCAGACACATGTTTAATATTACTCACAGACACATGTTTAACATTACTCACAGACACATGTTTAATATTACTCACAGACACATGTTTAATATTACTCACAGACATGTTTGATATTACTCAGACACATGTTTAATATTACTCACAGACACATGTTTAATATTACTCACAGACACATGTTTAATATTACTCACAGACACATGTTTAATATTACTCACAGACACATGTTTAATATTACTCACAGACACATGTTTAACATTACTCACAGACACATGTTTAATATTACTCACAGACACATGTTTAATATTACTCACAGACACATGTTTAACATTACTCACAGACACATGTTTAATATTACTCACAGACACATGTTTAATATTACTCACAGACACATGTTTAATATTACTCATAGACACATGTTTAATATTACTCACAGACACATGTTTAATATTACTCACAGACACATGTTTAACATTACTCACAGACACATGTTTAATATTACTCACAGACACATGTTTAATATAACTCACAGACACATGTTTAATATAACTCACAGACACATGTTTAACATTACTCACAGACACATGTTTAATATGACTCACAGACACATGTTTAATATTACTCACACAGACACATGTTTAATATTACTCACACAGACACATGTTTAACATTACTCACAGACACATGTTTAATATTACTCACAGACACATGTTTAATATTACTCACAGACACATGTTTTATATTACTCACAGACACATGTTTAACATTACTCACAGACACATGTTTAACATTACTCACAGACACATGTTTAATATTACTCACAGACACATGTTTAACATTACTCACAGACACATGTTTAACATTACTCACAGACACATGTTTAACATTACTCGCAGACACATGTTTAATATTACTCACAGACACATGTTTAATATTACTCACAGACACATGTTTAATATTACTCACAGACACATGTTTAATATTACTCACAGACACATGTTTAATATTACTCACAGACACATGTTTAATATTACTCACAGACACATGTTTAATATTACTCACAGACACTTGTTTAATATTACTCACAGACACATGTTTAATATTACTCACAGACACATGTTTAATATTACTCACAGACACATGTTTAATATTACTCAAAGACACATGTTTAATATTACTCACAGACACATGTTTAATATTACTCACAGACACGTGTTTAATATTACTCACAGACACGTGTTTAATATTACTCACAGACACATGTTTAATATTACTCACAGACACATGTTTAATATTACTCACAGACACATGTTTAATATTACTCACAGACACATGTTTAATATTACTCACAGACACATGTTTAACATTACTCACAGACACATGTTTAATATTACTCACAGACACATGTTTAATATTACTCACAGACACATGTTTAACATTACTCGCAGACATATGTTTAATATTACTCACAGACATGTTTAATATTACTCGCAGACACATGTTTAATATGACTCACAGAAACATGTTTAATATTACTCACAGACACATGTTTAATATTACTCACAGACACATGTTTAACATTACTCACAGACACATGTTTAATATTACTCACAGACACATGTTTAATATTACTCACAGACACATGTTTAACATTACTCACAGACACATGTTTAATATTAGTCACAGACACATGTTTAATATTACTCACAGACACATGTTTAACATTACTCACAGACACATGTTTAACATTACTCACAGACACGTGTTTAATATTACTCGCAGACACATGTTTAATATTACTCGCAGACACATGTTTAATATTACTCACAGACACATGTTTGATATTACTCACAGACACATGTTTAATATTACTCACAGACACATGTTTAATATTACTCACAGACACATGTTTAATATTACTCACAGACACATGTTTAATATTACTCACAGACACATGTTTAACATTACTCACAGACACATGTTTAATATTACTCACAGACACATGTTTAACATTACTCACAGACACATGTTTAATATTACTCACAGACACATGTTTAATATTACTCACAGACACATGTTTAATATTACTCACAGACACATGTTTAATATTACTCACAGACACATGTTTAATATTACTCGCAGACACATGTTTAATATTACTCACAGACACATGTTTAACATTACTCACAGACACATGTTTAACATTACTCACAGACACATTTAATATTACTCACAGACACATTTTTAATATTACTCACAGACACGTGTTTAATATTACTCACAGACACATGTTTAATATTACTCACAGACACGTGTTTAATATTACTCACAGACACATGTTTAATATTATTCACAGACACATGTTTAATATTACTCACAGACACATGTTTAATATTACTCACAGACACATGTTTAATATTACTCACAGACACATGTTTAATATTACTCACAGACACATGTTTAATATTACTCACAGACACATGTTTAATATTACTCACAGACACATGTTTAATATTACTCCCAGACACATGTTTAATATTACTCACAGACACATGTTTAATATTACTCACAGACATGTTTAATATTACTCACAGACACATGTTTAATATTACTCACAGACACATGTTTAATATTACTCACAGACACATGTTTAATATTACTCACAGACACATGTTTAATATTACTCACAGACACATGTTTAATCTTACTCACAGACACATGTTTAATATTACTCACAGACACATGTTTAACATTACTCACAGACACATGTTTAATATTACTCACAGAAACATGTTTAACATTACTCACAGACACATGTTTAATATTACTCACAGACACATGTTTAACATTACTCACAGACACATGTTTAATATTACTCACAGACACATGTTTAATATTACTCACAGACACATGTTTAATATTACTCACAGACACATGTTTAATATTACTCACAGACACATGTTTAATATTACTCCCAGACACATGTTTAATATTACTCCCAGACACATGTTTAATATTACTCACAGACACATGTTTAATATTACTCACAGACATGTTTAATATTACTCACAGACACATGTTTAATATTACTCACAGACACATGTTTAATATTACTCCCAGACACATGTTTAATATTACCCACAGAAACATGTTTAATATTTCTCACAGACACATGTTTAATATTACTCACAGACACATGTTTAATATTACTCACAGACACATGTCTTATTCTGCCGGCAAAGCGGTCAGTAAGTACCCTAACCCCATACCCTGACACCACACCCTAACCCCATACCTGACCCCACACCCTAAAAATCTTAACCCTTGACCCTAAAACCCTCTTACCCTAAGCCCTAATCCAGGAAACCTAGCTCCTTACCCTGAGACCTGTATCTTTAACACCCTAACCGCTAAATTAACCCTTAAATGAGCTCACCTTGGCGGCACGGCTCCGGCGGAGGGTCCCTCTGCGTCCAATCGCCGGCAGAGACTCGGTGGCGGCCCAGTGTCCGTTTCCGATTTTTATTGAACCTTTTTGCTTCCGTGGTGGCCAGCCACACGCAGTGCGCAGCAGTGAAAGGGTTAAAGACGCGCGCCGGTTTGCGGATTGGATTGCGGATAAGTACTTGAAGTCTTCCAACACCAGAAATGCGCCCTGGGGTTTGTGTTTGACCTTTTTTACGGGGATTGCCAAGGAAAAGGAGGAAAATTCGTTCTGACCCCGGGGAAGATCCTCACCGCGCAAAAGCTGTGAGCAATTGTCCCGTGAAACGATTCGCCACCGGCCTCGCCAGCCGGGGAGCGGGCGCTGCCGCACCGCGTTCGCTCCTCTCACTATTTAGTCTTGTCACCTTTCTGCTCCTCAGAGTCATCTCGATAAAGAATTATCACCCGAAGATTCGGATCATCACTCAGATGCTGCAGTATCACAACAAGGTGAGGAGCAGGGGGGGGAAGGGGCAGGGGGAGGAAGGGGCAGGGGGAGGAAGGGGCAGGGGGAGGAAGGGGCAGGAGGAGGAAGGGGCAGGAGGAGCGGGTAACACGAGCGGCGTGAGAAGCCATCTGAATGTAGAGATGCTGTCTGACATTTGCTGCACCATCCAATAGTTCAGGGGTGGACCACTCCACTCTTCAAGTCCCACCCGCAGCTCAGGTTTGGAGGATATCCCTGCTTCAGCACAGGTGGCTCAGTCTTCGACTGTTGGTCGACACTTGACCTGTTGGTGGTCCTTGAGGACTGGAGTTGGCCACTCGTGCAATAGTTCATTGTTTCCCCCACTGACCTTTTTTTTTTTAATTGCGTTTCGATTTTGGGGGCTCCGAATGCAAAAAAGGGGAAACCTTTTCTTTTCTCTTTGCACCACATCCATCTGCCAGGGGCATTAACGGAGACCTCCACGCCAAGATTAACAAGCTCCACGCAGAGGGCGCTGGCGCAAACGGAGGCAAAGGAAACCTTTTTAATACGTCATCCCGCCCTTTGCCTCTCTCTCACACACCTGTGTGGTGCATTCCTTCTCAGGCCCACCTGCTCAATATCCCCAGCTGGAATTGGAAGGAGGGGGATGACGCCATCTGCCTTGCTGAACTGAAGCTGGGTTTCATCGCTCAGAGCTGTCTTGCCCAGGGTCTGTCCACCATGCTGGCAAACCTGTTCTCCATGCGCTCCTTTATCAAGGTAAGGGCTGCTCACATATTAAGGGGTCCTCCTACTCATTTATTTTTATCTTAACCCCCTCCAATTTATCTTTACCCTCCATTTTTTTTTTTTTACAAGATGGGAACTGGGGGGGGGGTCTGAGATACTTACTGGTGAAGATATTGGGTTTAAATCTCCCTCATGGGAAACAAAATGTCTGCCCAATCTCGGGGCAATAAGAAGCTGCGACATCATCAGTTGTTGCTTCCTATTGGATAGCTATTTAAATCCCCTTTAAAAATCAGGAAGTAACATGAGTAACTTGACCAGTAAGTACAGATGCAGCCACGAGTATCCGAACACTTGCCTGGGAAAATCTGCGGCAATACCCCAGTAATGCTGCAACATTTCTGCAGACAGACTAATGGCCCATCGAATTAACACAGCGGGGGTCCCTGGCAGTCCCATTCATTTAGTCTGTTCGGATACTCATGGCTGCATCTGTATCTCGGGACCCGGGGAGTCTCCAGTCGTGCGGTTCCAGTCCTGGATAAAATAAATAAATGGGGGTTAGTTAGGGTGGATAACCCCTTTAAAATGTGGCCATGAAATCAATCCATCACAATGTTCTGTTCGTCTCCTGTCTTAGGGGAGACTTACTGTACACTACCCTCAAATGTGACTACCAATACAGTTACTTTATATACCTTATCACAGTCGTTTTGGGAGATCCCAGGCATGGGGAATAAACCAGCAATATTTATATGTGATTCAAGTGTATTCTAATACTTGTTAATGCCTTGTCCGTTCCTAAAATCTGGCGCGTCGGGGTTTCCCTGAGGAGGGAACAGAGTGAGGCGTTACTCTCTTAAATCTTTGTGACTCACGAGAACTGTTTCTGCCAGATTGAGGAGGACACGTGGCAGAAGTATTACCTGGAAGGAGTGTCCAACGAGATGTACACAGAATATCTGTCCAACGCGTTTGTGGGTCTGTCATTCCCTGCGGTGTGTGAGTAAGTAGAACAGACTCGCAGTGTGCCCTGCGCACAGCCTGTGACAGGGAGATTTGGACAGGTGGGACACTTAGATAAGGTTCCCTCTGTGTGAGGGAACACCCAGAGACATGGACAATGAGGTAACAGTACCATAGGGGAGGGCTTAATAAATATAAAACATAACAAGGGTTCTGATGCTGCTGCTGAAAAACACCCCCAGGAAGTGGGTGCCACGCAACACACAAGCCACATACAGCCAGCAAGTCATACATTTATTTTTAAGAATAATTTTGTGCATAGAAAAAGAAAGAACCAGTGTTGTGTTCCCCTTGTGGGACCATCATCATGTAATTATTTCATTTAATTTCTGTGTTGCTGACTGCACTTTCTTTCTACATCGAGCAGGACTTTGCAGTCCGCAGACAGCGGGGATGGAGAAACACAGGGGTGCCTAGATAGGAACATGAGGACAAAGACAGGGACACAGGGGCACTCTGAGGCGTAGAAAGGAACACAGGACATACACAGGCACACAGAGGTGTGAACAAAGCCACAGAGAGAGGCATGGTGTGGGTGTTAGCGCCACTTTTTTCTCCTCCGCCACTCTCTGCTTCTCTGTCTCCCCGGGAAATGCAGGTTGTGCTTTGTGAAGCTGAAGTTGCTGATGATAGCCATAGAAAACAAATCGGAGAAAGGGGAGAGCAGGTACGTTACTTCCGGGAGCCATAAAATCACCCAGGGTTGTGTTACTAGAGGGTCTTCCCCTTCAGATTGCAGGGGTCCGCTGCTCATTACTGCTCCACAAAGCACCTGTCTGCAAATGAGACTTTGTGGTTCTCTTTTCACATAGAGCTGATTGTGTATCTAGAGCCACCCCAGGCCCAGAAACACTGGCGTAGCAACACCTGGAACCCCCCTGTGTCAGAAACACGGATTTGACCTCTATCTCCTAGAGCAGGGGTTCCCCAACTCCAGTCCTCGCGAACCCCCAACAGATCAGGGTTTAAGGATATCACTTGCTTCAGCACAGGTGACTCAATCAAAATGACTGAGCAACTGATTGGGCCACCTGTGCTGAAGCAGCGATATCCTGAAGCCCTGTCCTGTTGGGGGTTCTTGAGGACTGGAGTTGGGATGCTCTTAGCAAAGTGTAGTCCTGTCCATGACTTACTGTGACCTTCAGCTCTTAGCACACATCACTAGTATCTCTCCGGGTCACAGGGTTATCATCCCAGAACCTGGAAACCATTCGGTCAAAAGGCTGCTCGCAGCCCCACCTGTCCCTGTTATGTGCTGGGTTTTATTGCAGATTGTGATGCATTTCAATGAGGTTTTGTGTCCTCACAAGTCTCTTCTTCAGGTGTGAGGTCTCAAAAAAACTTCTATGCAATCTACATCTATAAACCTCTCCAGTTGGTCCCATAAAACTTACAAAACATGCTGTTTTCCTCAGAAGCAATTCTAGCAAAACTTAAATACTCGGTTTTCTAATTCCGTTCCCACTGTGCTCTGTGCTCCATTTCCATGTTATTTACGTATCCTTTTCCTGTAAAGCGGAACCATCTATTCGCTGAATTTTCATAGCAGAAGACAACTGAAATATCTCAGACATTATTCTTAGAAATTCCCACATTTTTGGGGTTTACGGGCCAGACTTGATATTTGAGGCATGGCAGAGGGACATGTAATGCATTCACAATGAGTTCCTGTCCCCTGTCTGTCATTGGTAAATATAATTCAATAACGACCACATACCGTATCGTCATGTGACATTTCCACCAGGACCACAAGGCCTTCCTGTACAATGTGTGAATGTCACAGATGCGTCAGGAGTCCCCACAACCTGAACACCTCCCCACCACCCTCCTCCTCCAAACCGCTATGTCTAACTCGGAGCTGATCTGCCCGCAATCCCTTCGCTAATAACGTATTTGCTATTTGTTGCCACTAACCCCTGCCTCTCCCCCCCTTCTGTTTTGACCCTTTGTTTATTTCCAAACCCTTCTTTTATTTTTATTTTATTTTTTCCCGTTGTCTTAACCCAGCACAGGATTTTTTAAAAACATGAGCCCATGCATACCTCTCCACTGCTCCTCCCTGAGCAAGAGAAAAGTCCGCCAACCACCATGCTTAGGGTGACTGGTCATATCAAGCGACCCACCCATCCTAATGGAGGGCACCTTCATTCTAATATCCTGAATCTGTCTGAATGATGGAATCTTTAGTGTGTTTTCCCCCCAGTGCAGAACTTTATTATACAGGCACCTACTGAACCTGCAGATATTGTACCACAAATATTGCACACCCTACGTTACTGCCATGTGCAAAATGCCAACTGGTCATCATTTTGAGCCAATCCAGAGTGGCACTGAATGACTCGCTGGCAAAGATATTCTGGCGGCAATGTTTAAGGGCAAAGTTAAAGTTGCTTTAACAGGTGCTGCATGGAGGTTTATACCTTTAAATGTAATTAAATAGCATTTGTTTCTGAGTAGCGTTTGAGCCACTCTTGGGGTGCTTTCAAAGCCTGACATAGCAGCCCCTACTAATGTAAAGAATACTCAGGAATTGTGCATAGAACAAATCATTTTTACTTAGCGGAAGATCATCCCAAATAAATAAATGATACGGAACGTTACAGTCAAAGAAATAAAAAAAATAGATACAATTGTGAAGATGGTGGAGACCCCCGAGGTTAATGTATCACAAGTATCATAAAAGGGAGACAGAGCGTGATTCCTTAACCCACGCGCTGCCGGCCTGCAGATCAATGCATTGCGAGAACCTCTGGCAGCACAGGGGTTAATAGGCAGGGTTCAAAAATGTAGCTCATCTAATGGTTTCACCCTAAGAGGCCCTGTGTCCTTCTTTACTCCACCTGTCCAAATAGTGTTCAGATTGGGTGAACTACAAGGAGAAGTAGCAGGTCAGGGGGCGTGAGAGCAGGGCAGCGTAATGCTGGTAAAAAAGGCGAATCAAAGGAAAAAAGCGCAACAAATATAGTGATAAGATCAAGCTGCTGCCTGAACACCTGCGGTTTCCCCAAACTGCAACTCTCAGAACTAAACCAAAAAGTGCTCGTGGCGCAATATGACCAAAAATATATACAGTGAAATGTGCAGATAAACCCAGTGAAAATTACCACTGAAAACACACAACACGGTCACTCCATATGCAGAGATCCTCTGGTTCATGGGCTCCTTGTTGAACTCATATGGAGAAGAAGACACAAATGCAGAGGGTATAGAGCATTAACATTTACTGAAGAGGACAAACAACACAGAGGGGAAAGGAAACAAACTCACACTTTCCCCGCTGGTAAGTAAGCAAGAAGTGACTTAGGGCGCACTTCAACCCTCCTCCCGAATCAGCTGCTCGGCGTGTGGGTACACTCGAGTACCGGTCTCCCCCGTCAGCGTCTCTCACCCGCGATCGGAGCCGTCTATTGGGCGCGTAGCAGCCGCCTCAGTCGCCTCAGCCAATCAGGATCTCACACAGAGTAGTGTAGGGTTGATACAGTGGCCTCAAACAGTCAAAAGGCCCAACGCGTTTCGTCATGCGACTTCTTCTGGGGTCATTAATAGAGGGCACCTTAATTCTAATATCCTGAATACGTCTGATTGATGGAATATGGAATGGAATGCGGTCATGACCCCAGAAGAAATCATATGATGAAACGCGTTGGGCCTTTTCACTGTTTGAGGCCACCGTATCAACCCTACACTACTCTGTGTGAGATCCTGATTGGCTGAGGCGGCTGCTACGCGCCCGATAGCGGGTGAGAGACGCTGACGGGGGAGACCGGTACTCGAGTGTACCCACACGCCGAGCAGCTGATTCGGGAGGAGGGTTGAAGTGCGCCCTAAGTCACTTCTTGCTTACTTACCAGCGGGGAATGTGTGTGTTTGTTTCCTTTCCCCTCTGTGTTGTTTGTCCTCTTCAGTAAATGTTAATGCTCTATACCCTCTGCATTTGTGTCTTCTTCTCCATATGAGGTCAACAAGGAGCCCATGAACCAGAGGATCTCTGCATATGGAGTGACCGTGCTGTGTGTTTTCAGTGGTAATTTTCACTGGGTTTATCTGCACATGTCGTTGTATATCTTTTTGGTCATATTGTGCCACGAGCAGTTTTTTGGTTTAGTTCCGATAAAATAGGCGCCCGATGATAAGAAAAGATAGGGAAATTTGACAGAAAAAAATAAGCGTTTTTAATCAAGAAAGCAAAATTGGTTTGCAAATTAGGATAATATGTGGTACTGCAACTAAAAGTATGAGGCATGTGTGTACCGGATACCGTGTGGATACCGTCTTCCTCCTGGTATTCGGGGGGACTCAGGTGGAGACGTATGAAGTAACCAATCATCTTCTGCATTTAGAATTTATTTACACGTGTCCTGGATGTTCCAATATTTTTTCCGTTAATTTTTATTTTTATTATTTGGCGGGGGGGGGGGGGGGGGGGTAATGTCTTGGTGTCCATGAATTTCTTATCAAAGTATTTGATTGGAAATCTATATATTTTTTTCTTGTTGTTTGCAGAAGCAGAAAGCGGTATGGCTTTCAACATTAACTGTGCCTAACCCTCCTTCACCAAACTTCACCCTAACTTCTCTCCTCCTCCTCACCTCCGGACTCATTATCAGAAGCTTCCTCCGAAGAGAGAAACTCTGGCTGTTTTCCTATCTCCTCATCCGTATACATACACATACATGCATATGTATATATAAACATGCGCATACTGTATATACTGACCATACAGTATATATATATATATGAGTATACATATGTATATATACAGATGTGGATATGCTTATATAAAGCTGTTTATATGAGAGATGCGTGAAAAGCTGTGAAATGCGTGTAATGTCCATATATCTATATATATAGATAGATACCCCTCTTGAACTTTAAAAATATATCTCAGTTTAAGGATTTTACCCAACACGTACAATGAATAGAAGTTACACCGTCTTCCCTAGAATCCCAACCTTAAATATCATAACTTTTCCAGCTAAAGGGTACATTTAAGTAATTGTAAGTAAACTCAAATTAGTTTCCTGTCTAATTTGGGGGTTAGAGGAAAATGTTTGAACCCACATGTAGCATAATTACTACGCGGTTATTCAGTTCATCTCTTATATGTATGTACTGTATGTGTGTGTGTATATACATGTATAAGAGTATGAATGCCAATGTACATATATTCTTATGTATATGTATGTAGAAAGTATCCATACACCTATATCTGTGTATATATATATATATGTATCTGCCTATATATGTATTGTGTATAGTTCTATACTGAAATACATATGTACACCCATTTTTGATGAATGCAAACAACATTTTAGTGTATTTTTCTTTGCAATTTATTATTATTTTCTCCAGCTGTCACTAACTTCTTTGCAGAAATTGTATTAACTTCTTCACCGCCAGAGGAGACAAACTTTTACGCACTCCACTGGCAGCCAAGAGGTTAAGATGCAGGCTTGCACTTATTTTGTTCCAAAACAGTGCACATTGTCATGTTGCTGTGTCTTGTTCCCCAGGTGACACTGTCTGTCCTTGGCACGGTTTTGTCATGTTGTCACAGTATTGTCTTGTCTGATCACTGATCCCTAGCTTTCCCTAATGTCTCCTCCCTCCCCCCCCCCCCCACACACACACAATAACAGTCATTATTGGTTTAATGTATTCATCACCATATCGCAATCAAAACTCTCCAGCACGATAAGGCTGAGTCCCCAGTGGCCGCTGCTGTGCGCGGTACAGTGTGCGCTGCACGCACCAGAGCACAGCCCTCTAGGGGGCAGGCCCCAGTCGCCAACCAATGGTTGTGCAGATAGTGTAGACCAGGGGTGTGCAAACTGGGGGGGGGGCGCTAGATTTTCTGGGGGGGGGGGCACGGCAGTTATTGAGGTCCCGCGCTCTCCCCCCAGGCATATAAATTAAATGCCGGGGGACCGCGCAAGGCCGCTATAATACACTTACCTTCCAGCGATGCGTCGTCCTGGTAACCCGGCGTCAAATGACGCAGCGGGGTCATGTGACGGCACGTTACTATTTGACACCAGGGCCGACCGGGGGGGTGATGGAGGGGAGCGCGAGGCAACGAGGAGAGCAGGCAGGTATGCGCACGGAAAAAAAAAAGTCTGTGCACCCCTGGTGTAGACCGTCATGGCCGCCCCCCCCCTGTCATGGCCGCTGTCCCTAAACCGCAGATCACAGCTTTTACTTGTGCGCGCGCCGCCGGGCGCTCTGACGCGCGTGCAGCCGTGGCCACTGGGGACTCAGACTAAAGCCGCACAAGGCATTACAAAAAAGGCCTTCAACACGGGGCGGCCAACTCCGGTCCTCAATGGCCACCAACAGGTCAGGTTTTCGGGATATCCCTGCTTCAGCACAGGTGGTGCAGTCTTCGACTTAGCCACTGATTGAGCCACTTGTGCTGAAGCAGGGATAGCCTGAAAACCTGACCTGTTGGTGGCCCTAGGGGACTGGCCACCCTTGTTTTAAAGAAACAACCAGTAAAATAATAATTTTAAATCCAGTAGCTCCCCGGGGCTCTATGTGATCAGGATAAAAGAGAGGAGATCCTGGAGATCATGGAAATGTATGTATATATATATTTTAAGACTGGTGGGATAGGATCTGGAAAGAAGCCGAATCCCCCCCCCCCCCCCCCCCTTTTTTTTTTTTTTTACGTTTACCCTTAAAAGGAACAGATTTTAATTTAATTACAAACTTACACCCAAAACATTGCATCGAATGCTCCCGAAGTAACGAGACTGCGAGCAAAGTGCAGAGAGACACTCGCCAGCCCTGATTTTCTTTTCTTTGTCCCTTTCTCTGCTTTTTTGCTTTTATTTTTTCCAACATGTTTCTCGCGCCCGGGCAGAGGAAGGTTGTGTGATAAAATGGGATGTATGCACACCAGCTCGCTTGAATATTAAGAAGCAGAGGATTGAAAAATCCAAACTTTAGATGTGTGTTGGTAATTAGGATGTTTTGGTTAAAAAAAAACAAAACAAAAAAAACTTCTTAATTTGTAAGCAGGCTGCTGTGGAAGGAGAATATTCTATTATTCTGCTGTATTAATCTTTGGATTGTCTCGTGCTCTGCTTTCCTGCATCCTGCCTTCCTTCACTATCAGACTCCCTGAATGAGGCCTCCTGTCCTCCGTCTTCTCATCTTTTTACTAATGTTGGGTTTAGCCTTCTCCTGCTTGGAGCTGCTTCCCACCCCTCTTGGTGTTGAGCCTTATTAATGGGGGAGGCGCGTTTGCCGCCTGTACGTCTCTTGTCTTGTCCCGTGTGCAGTGTTCCACCGACTCCCACTCACTTCCCCTCTGCTCCCAACCCTGTCCCCATCACCCTGTTCATCTCCCCCCCCCTCCATTGTTATGGTTTGGGTTATGGTGTGGGTGATTTTTACACCAAGCTTCCTGCAAGTTTCGGTGACTGCAGAGAAGTTATTGCAACACAGGGAGTTGCATTGCTGGCTGTCTTGCTGTTCTGTTGAAATGTGTTTTTTTTTGGTTTCACGTGTTTGATTGCATGATTTATTTCTTTTTGGGCGGGTAGAAAACAATTTGCTCCCAGAAATCCTCTGCTGCCTATATTGCAAGTATCGCATAACCGTATGACCAAAATCCACCCGTTGATGCACTTCAGCTGAGCAGTGATCTCTTCGTCATGGTTAATGTACCAAGATGCTGGGAGCAAACTTTGTTTTGTTTTGATATGCTTGAGTGTGTCATGTCTTGAATGGGGTACGGCATGAACCCCCGGCTGCTACCGCTGTTCCCACAGTTTGGTGCTTTAAGTTGGACTGAATAGTTGCAAACTGATGATTTTTATCAGTGCAGAGTTGACATTACTAAGGGCATTGGTTGCAATCTGAAAGTGAGCAGGAAACCTCCCTGTTACATCAGCAGTGCTAGGTACTGCGCAGACTCACTTCATTACTAACATTGGCTGGAGGTAGACCTTAGTTTTTGGAGGGTGTGTAACGATGTCTGTGTGGATTGCTACCGTAGGTGGTACTGCTGCTTTGTAACATGACTTTTACCAGTCTCTAAAGTCAGTTTAATCTCCACTGGTTTGTGATACAACAGCACACTGACATAAACAAATATAACATGCAGAGAACCCAACAAGTACTAGAAAGAAAGATAATAACATTCCACCAGAGTACCTGCCTTCTACCTGTAGTATAGTATGTAATATTTTACCTGTAGTATAGTGTATATATCTTCTACCTGCAATATAGTATATATCTTCTGCCTAAAGTATATATTTCCACCCGTAGTATAGTATATATCTTCTACCTGTAGTATAGTATATATCTTCTACCTGTAGTATTGTATATATCTTCTACCTGTAGTATTGTATATATGTTCTACCTGTAGTATAGTACATACATTCTACCTATAGTCTGGTACATACCTTCTACCGATAGTATAGTATGTGCTTTCTACCTTTAGTATAGTATGTACCTTCTACCTATAGTGTTGTACATAACTTCTGCCTAGTTTAGTACATATCTTCTACCTGTTGTCTGGTACATTCCAAGTTTAACCTATGTGTGGTGCTGAACTCAGAATGGATATGCTGTGGTGGCTAAACGTTGCCTAAGGAGTGGAATCCCACCGTAGCTTTGGCGGTTTACGCCAGAATCAGGCTGACATCCTCACAAACTGTTGGCACTGAGAGTTCAATGTGCAGCTTTCAAAATGCAACATTGTGCTCCTAAAGCATGTCACGACTGTGCACGATGCATGCTGGGTATTATATATTGCTTGGTTTGGTATTTTGCAAATGGTAGGTTGATTTTTCCCTCCACATCTTCCTTTTGGTGCCCGGCATGGACTGAGGGTTCCCTGAATTAACCCTATCACTGCTGTGTGCATTATGTACGGGTTGCAAGCACATTGGGTATAGCATTATGCTGCTGATTGGACACAATATTATCCGCCTGCCTTTACTGCATGGGGACATTGGTACAGAACACCTAAATCACAACATCAGCATTTTATTTTGCATTTTGCCAGTTCTCTCTGCTTGCATGAGATTACAACGAGATCGGTCCATCCCCCCATCTCCTTCCTTCACCCGCACCGCTGAGTTTCAAATGAGAAGAGCTTAGCTCATGGGCAGAAGTATGGTACACCAGTGACAGGGCAACACATGTATAAGAGACCAGAGGGGCAAAGAAAGGAAGAGATGGGTTCAGTATAGCAGAGTTTTATCCGTGGGAAAAACAGACACAATCTGGCATGTAACACATTACTACAACTTTACTTCAATCAGGCAATTTAGCATCATATTCAAGAGCCCCTGCCAATGCCCTGTAGTATTTCAAAAATTAACACTGGCCCAGACAATGCTTGAGATTGAAACATGCAAAGTATTTATTGGTTCACAGTTCAAACGACTAAAACAGAATATTTTATGCAGTGATTTAAAATGTGTGTTCGCCAAGGGCTCTCCAAGGGCATCTTCATAAAGAGTGTCTTGTAGGTGCCTGTCTTGTGTCTCCTACACATAAGGACAGAATTATTTTGTCAAATTTGTGTTTTAACAAGTTTATTGGTAATGAACGTGCCACTTTCAGTAAACTTTCACATATGAACCGAATCAAAGAGGAGCACATCGATTTAGGGTCTTTCATCTCCTGGTGACGCAAGTTACTCAACTCAATGGAACTCCATCAAGATACAGTATAGAACCCAAGATACAGTATAGAACCCAAGATACAGTATAGAACCCAAGATACAGTATAGAACCCAAGATACAGTATAGAACCTAAGATACAGTATATAACATAAGATACAGTATAGAACCTAAGATACAGTATAGAACCCAAGATACAGTATATAATATAAGATACAGTATAGAACCCAAGATACAGTATAGAACCCAAGATACAGTATAGAACCCAAGATACAGTATAGAACCTAAGATACAGTATATAACATAAGATACAGTATAGAACCTAAGATACAGTATAGAACCCAAGATACAGTATATAATATAAGATAAAGTATAGAACCCAAGATACAGTATAGAACCCAAGATACAGTATAGAACCCAAGATACAGTATAGAACCCTAGATACAGTATAGAACCCGAGATACCGTATAGAAACTAAGATACAGTATAGAACCCAAGATACAGTATAGAACCCAAGATACAGTATAGTACCCAAGATACAGTATAGTACCCAAGATACAGTATAGAACCTAAGATACAGTATAGAACCCAAGATATAGTATAGAACCCAAGATATAGTATAGAACCCAAGATACAGTATAGAACCCTAGAACCCAAGATATAGTATAGAACCCAAGATATAGTATAGAACCCAAGATACAGTATAGAACCCAAGTTACAGTATAGAACCCAAGATACAGTATAGAACCCAAGATACAGTATAGAACCCAAGATACAGTATAGAACCCAAGATACAGTATAGAACCCAAGATACAGTAAAGAACCTAAGATACAGTATAGAACCCAAGATACAGTATAGAACCCTAGATACAGTATAGAACCCGAGATACCGTATAGAAACTAAGATACAGTATAGAACCCAAGATACAGTATAGAACCCAAGATACAGTATAGAACCCAAGATACAGTATAGAACCTAAGGTACAGTATAGAACCTAAGATACAGTATAGAACCTAAGATACAGTATAGAACCCAAGATACAGAGGTTTTTTAAAACTATGAATAAGCGATTGTGGAATTATCAGATGTAACTGGATATTCCAGGTGTTAATTACCTTACTGTATCTTGGCAGAACCCATAACGAGGTGGCACTTAATGTCAGTCCACCAGCTGAATTTTTTTTAGGGAGGTGCATAGCTTGTTAGGCCCCATTGTTAGGCTCCTACCAAAAGGGTCTGAGAAGTTCTGTCCCAACACAAAACAGTTTCCATGGAACCAGCTTTACCTTGGACAGAATTGCCCTTGGTAACAGCATGGCATGTACATTCAGCCTGTGCATTTGTTCAGACAGGGGTAGACCTTTGTAAATTACCCCTATGATGAGCATGCTGGGGAGGGTGCAGGATTACCTTGCGGCAGTGAGAAATTGGCAGGCCCAATTAACTTTAGGCTCAATGATCAGCTGTGATTTAAATAGCTGGTTCCCCACCCTGGCCTGAGAGGCCTCTCAAATGTCAAGGAATGAGAAGGCCTATTTATCACCCGCTGGGATCTCATCTTCAAGTAGATGTGACACAGGCAGAGCCTTGTGTAGCCTGGAGCTATGAACAGGACACAACGCATCATCAAAACAGAGACAGAAAGGCTTATCCTTCCAATTGAGAATTGGTTTCCCTTATGGTATGATACCTATACAAACCGGATTGCCCGAGAGTTGTATGCCCAACGGTTTGAGCATTTAGATATGTCAGTTCCAGATATGTAATGTTATTACAGAAGGAGCCCAGTGTTAGATTGTGTCTGGTTATCTGCCCACGGAGTAATTTTGTAACACAGAAAGGTTCCATGGAGTATTTATTTATAAAAATGTTTTACCAGGAAGTAATAAATTGAGACTTACCTTTTGTTTTCAAGTATGTCACACAGATACTGTCCCTTTCATTACAGAGAGCTAACGCACCTCAGAGACAGCAGAGACCACATTTCTCCGCGTGTACAGATACTTATTTTAAGCATCGTAAGCAGATACACCCAAGGAGAGGACACTACTCCTCTCTGCTACCATTCAAATCATGGTGGCTGATCGGGCTCCACTCTTATCCTAGCTTCCTATGCTGATGACACACTAGCACTCAGTCTTGCAGACTAGCTGTCCTGTACCATTTTCCTTTGGTAACAGGCAGGCGTCCCATTCCTCCCTTTGCCATTGCATGCACCTGCAACTCATTTCAGACCAATGCGTTGTGGGATCTTTCATCAGCAAAAGGGATAAAAGCTCAGTTTGTCAGAGTGATGTTCCCCTCCCTTCTCTGCTAGAGAGACATTGAGTGTCTTTAGCAGAGAAGACACAGGAACTGTGGCTTCACTGACCTTCACCAAAGCGTGTATTGAGATGTGGGGCAAAGGAGCGACTCTGTGCTACCCATTGGAAGAAGTTCATTCACCGGCGGGTAGAAAACATGGCAGCAGCGACTTGTTATGGGGTCAACCTCAAAAGTACATCGGATATATATCAGAAAATATTTCTCTTCAAGATTTCATGTAACATTTTGGGACAAAAACACTCCCCAGCAGGGTGACAAAGACAGGGAAGAGACAGTTGAGCGAGTCTGCCCCTCATATATCACATAGTGTAACATAGAAAAGAGTGGGCTATGGTCCATTGCATTTGCCCCTTACACTTCAGAATGACAAAGAACATGAATACTGTACATTCCCTTACACCACAGGGAGAGGTGGCCATAGTGATGGACAGAAAGGAGATGATGCACTCAGTCTGCCACCAGGTGGCATAGTCATAGTAACCCAAGAACTGATGGGATCTCTGGTCTGGTCAGCCTGTCCCCACGTCCGCAGGTTGTAATAATGACACATTGAGTTTGGCCGCCTATAAAGGATATACCAGTTTAGTAACAAAATGGACATATTGTATCATCCCCGTACACCCCAGTTTAGAGACAGAAGTGACATAGACTGAAAACCCTGTAACTGGTCAAAGTAGTTGTAGCCATACTGGCGTTATTGCAATACAGTATGATATATCCCTGTCTGAGGTGCAGTCTATATCGGTACCCCACGCACAAGTCTCACTGCTGCTCTGGTTTTCTGTTTATTGATGCTGCGATCTAAATGTACCATTAACCCTTCCCTGCCAAGAGCCAGCCCAATGGCAAGATTCTCAAAGGGTTTTTGGTTGTTGTTTGTAATTTGCAGCAAATCAGGAGCTAGGTTGCCACTAGAAAGTGTTTTACGGGGAAAGACTACATCATTAATTACGTTAGGGAGATTTTTTATCTTAAGGATTCCAAGTGGTCCTGTTCCTTTGATTAAGAAATGAGGATGAACAAGTCTCGCTGCTTATGTCATAGAGAGATAAAAACCCTAATCTCTACCCCTCCGGTAGGCAAATGATGGATTATCTATGGGGTCCTCTCTGCTTAAAAACAACCCAGCTCCTAAATTGTTGGCAGCGGTTCAGGGGTGGATGGGGTAATCGGTACACATCTTTCTATCAATGGGACATTCTAGGTAATAATACAGTTGTGGTGTGTAATGTAGAATTGGCTTCGTGAGTCGCTTCTCACTCTCGCTGTGCTTCTCACCAGGATTTTAATCAATCCGGGGAACCACGTGAAGATAAAAGAAGGCACCCTGGGTTTTTTTATTGCAAGCGACGCCAAAGAAGTGAAAAGGTATGCGCAGGATACTACTGTACGTTATTCAAGTTTAGGGTTTTGTCATGTTCGCCGTCTCTCATATCAAGGGAAGGAGAGAAGACAGACACGTTCCAGAATGTACATTTCCCCCCCCCCCCACCGACTGCAGAGAATCGCTGTGTAGTTCTACCAACACGAGATTGCTCGCACCGACCCGTAAACGTACCCCTTATATTTAAAGGGAATCCCGGCCAGTTCCGCGTTCTTAACCTCCCAAATCTCTTTAACCCGAGGGATCTGCAGCACATTGCACAGCCATGCACTGCAGGCCTCTCCAGCATGGAGTGGGTTAAAACTGTGGACTGGCGATGGGTACGCCTGGCCCTATCCCCTGGGCACATGGTCATCGGCAGGTCTGTAATGGGGCAGATTCGGGAGGCTCAAGTGCAAATGTAACACTGTAAAGCCGCAAAACATGTGAAATCTTATATGGTTTAAAAAAAAAAATCCAACATCAGTTCAGTCGTATTAAATAATAGTGACTGTTTCCCCCCCTCCCCCCCCCAACTCTTAATGCCATTTGTAATGAGTTTTAAAGCTTCCTTTGATTTTTATATCAGGTTTATCCCACCTCCCCAGCAGTGCAAGGTATTTGCAACACTTTCCTGTTTGGGATAATTTGTTGCCAATGTTCCCAGCAGTTTGAGCTGTAAACTGTAACAATAGATAATGTTACCTTAGTAATATAAGGCTATATTGTAGCTGCTGCATTACACTGACTGAAGCAGCCATTATGTTAGGCACACAGTCAGGATTTTGACAGATTTATAACCACCAAACGATTGGGTAAGAATGTAGAATGATACATTGTCACATGCTTTACCTTTACAAATAATACAAAAAAGTTTGAAGTACAGTAGTATTACTGTAGCTGCTTTAAAGTCGCAGTCCACGCTGCATTTTTTATTCCCCCCCCCCCCCTTTAATATGGGCACCAATACAATCCACACAATAAGTAATTAGCCAAGTTTCCGATCGATCCGTTCTCCTGTGATCGATCGGTGAAGATTCGGCTCGGGGGTTCACTAAATGGCTGTTACTGCAGCAGCAGCAGAGGACCAAAGATGCAAAGTTCTGTGGGGAAGATCATATGACCAGGCAGTCACTAGATTGGTTCCCGCTAGAGAGAGGGCAGGGCTCAAAAATGGGTTTGCCAGAGTCTGTTTCAGAAGAGGAAGGGGATGTGACTTTGTAAATGGTTGCTATAGAAACAGAAATGCTTGTTACATTATAATACATTAAAAATGTCTTTCAGAGTTTTTTTTGTAAAGGCTACAAGTATTTTCTCATAGTACAGAACTGATTTATTTAAAAAAAAAACACACTGGTAGGATGTTGCTTGTCTGGCGCTTTAATACCAAGGTTGAAATTCACGGAAGCCTGTGAGGAAACTGATGCCTAACATAATTGAATATGGCTTTCAGTGAGTGAGACTCGCTCTGATCGAGTGAAGCGTGACAATGCTTTCGCTGAAGGCTTGTGCGGTATCAAAGGTCTCTCTGACATTACCCCGTGTCATTTTCCCACAGGGCGTTTTTTTACTGCAAAGCCTGTCACGATGACATCACTGACCCCAAGCGAATCAAAAAATGTGCCTGCAAGCGACGTAAGTATTCTCTCTGTGTGCTCGTCCTGCGCCTAACCTCACCGCGCTCTGACACTCGGAACCAAAACGCGAATACGTAGGACAGGGGGCGTCCCAGGAAATGGATAGTCAAATTAGGGCCGCAGCCCGGGCTTGGAAGGGGTGGTAGGAACAAGTACTGAATCAGAAGGAGAGTGGCAGCATTATCCTGAGGTGGCATGGAAGCTGCAGGGTCAGTATAGTGACTAATGGACACGGGTGGGCAACTCCGGCCCTCAAGGGCCACCAACAGGTCAGGTTTTCAGGATACCCCTGCTTCAGCACAGGTGGCTTAATCTGAGCCACTGATTGAACCACCTGTGCGGAAGCAGGCATATCCTGAAAACCTGACCTGTTGGTGGCCCTTGAGGCAGGAGTTGCCCCCCGCCACCCCCCAGACTACCAGGTACACGACTTGTTAGCCATCAAAATACTGAGCCTTGTATTTCTGGGAGCTCAGCTCATTCTCCTTGTGGCGGACAGGGTCCTGCCAGTCCTGGTGTAGCAGCTGTCACCTACAGAAAGGGTAGTGAAATATAATACTAGGCTGGCTGAGCCTCTCTTTGTAAATCATGGTACATTGATTGTCCTTTGCCTACAAAGGAATGGTAATAAGAAGCCACGTGCACCTGCCCCTCTTATCCACAAACACATTCTAAGCCTACCAGGTGTGGTAAGCCCTCTCCAGCTGCAGTACCTTCAAGGACAGGTAGAGGGCGTGGCAGGGAGTACCACAGTTCCCACTACTTCCTTCCCCTTTATCATGGTCCCAAACACCTATTTTCCAGCTGCAGTGGGAACTCCGTGTTTCTGGGAAATATGACTTCATTGACGCCCACCGATTTGGGAACGGGGGGCAGGGTATTCAGAACTAAACCCAGATGCAAAACCGAGGTATAAAGTAGTGCAAAAAAAAAAAAAACAACACCAGATAGGATTTTAGTTTTCCCTACAAAAAAAATCGGTGCCGGTTCTGCTTTGCGGAAACTTTGCTTCCGAGGTGTTACATGGTATATAGTCCTGGTTACGTATCCATACACAGTGATATATATTCAATATGTCTTATCTCTTCTTCCTTACGCCTCCTTTTTTGTTTTTGCTGCCTCTGGATAACCTCTCTTAATAACGTCTAGTTATGTATTGTGAGTAAACACTGATTTCCCCGTAGTGAGCCTCTCTGTAACACATCCCCCCACCCCCCCTGTTTAACCCCATCTCTGCTGGAGGGGCTGCAAATGTCCCTTCCTCAGCAGAGACCAGTCTTAGTGTCTGTGTTTAAGTCATTTGGGGTCGTGCTGCATGCCTCCTCACCCCTCCTCCCTGTCCCCCTGCGTAACGGGAATGTGGAGAACGTACAGCGGTTTTAACCCTTCACAAGCACAGCAGTGACGTTGTTTAATTTAGGCTGAGCTGTAGTGAGGCAGACATCTCCGATCACCTGTTTCTCCTCCTCCTCCTCCTCACTCATTATTTAACACCTTTTTTAGTTTTTCCTTTTCTATTAGCACAGGGGCGGCCAACTACCGTCCTTGAGCCACCAACAGGTCAGGTTTTAAGGATATCCCTGCTTCAGCACAGGTGGCTCAATCAGTCCCTGCTTCAGCACAGGTGGCTCAATCAGTCTTCACCTGAGCCGCTGATTGAGCCACCTCTGTTGGAGCTGGGATATTCTGAAAACCTGACCTGTTGGTGGCCCTTGAGGACTGAAGTTGCCCACCCCTGAATTTTCACTATGCGCAGCGTTCTGCTGTTAATGGGGTGATAGCGAGAAGGGTGGGCACTTGGCATAAAGGTGCAGTCCCACTTAGCAATGTATATTTCTTGTAGCTGTTTCATCACATATGTTTAATAGGTTTCAAAGCATAGAACCAGAAAACACATGAACGACAATGCACAATGCTTTTGTCGGTGACTAAATCTGACCTCGTAGCGCAGCTGAAGAGAGAATGCTGCAGTGATTACAAAGTCCCAGTCATCGGGGCATTTTGTAGAAAATGTTCATTTTTAGACGCACCTCCTGATGTAAAAAATAAATCTTTTTACATCAACAGCTCTCCTTAATAGAAAGGTACTGGGCGGTTTCATGCTAAAGCATGTGATGAAGCTGCAAATAAGAAAATGAAGGCGATTAGTAAATAATGTTTTGCATTGAATAACTGGAACTGCGCCTTTAAGCATGTTGAGCTCATTGTTGTTGGCAATCCTAGGCAGAAGAGCTGACACTCGGGGTGGCACTCGGCAGTATCCGTACTGCTCCTTCCACACTAAAAGCTTCTACTTCCCCATCTCTTAGCAAATGGGTTGCGGCATTTTTAAGTCAAACAAAAGCATTTTGTGGGAACAGTAATTGCATTTATACTTGTGTATACAAATATATGGCTGTATAGGTATGTGTAAATTGGTATATATGGGGTTCTATGTTTACATTTACCCATTGTGATACATAGAATCATATGCAATTATATACATATATATAATCTATATATATATGTGTACATATATATGTAAAGGTGTGTGTGTGTGTATAATTGTGTCTACATAATATATGTATATATATATATATATATATATATATATACTTATGCAATAGGAGTGCTGATACATTTGTTCTAATAACTAAGACATGAACATAATATACAAATTGATAAGAACCTCTCTCTCCCTCTTCGTTGTGATTGGTTGTCATTCAGCCAGTCAGAGCAAACCGGGCAATTAAGTTCCACTCCGCTTAGAATGAAAGAACAATACAAATCCCTATTGCATATAAATGTGACGTTTGGTGTATGTGACACAGTGATTAGACTTCTAGGTACCCAGCTCCGGGGAGCATGGATAAAACTACGGAAGCACCGATAAGCACCAGTACTTTGAGACTTGTGGGAGATCAGTGGGGACGTGTGCAGTGCTAGAAGTGCCAATAAAATAATGGGAAGAAATCCTACATTGGAGAACCAGTTGGGGTTAAGGTGCAGTTCCCCCAAATATGACCGATCTGGAGCTTCATAATGCGGCTCTTTAAAAGCAGATTAACCGCATTTATTTTTTACGCTTTTTTCCCCCAGCTGTTATTTTATATATTTTCGTTTCCCAATCCCCGAAGCCCGCAGTAGGGTGCTCATGTGGTAACTCCTTCTGTTTTATTGTAACTTGTTCTTCTTCACTAGAGCTGGTTTCCAGGCAGACTTCATGAGAAGCGGTTTTATTAGATAGGGCTGTTTGGGCTAAATGCGCCCAGCCAGAGCTCATAACGTGGCCTGGCCTAACGCAGGTTAATGTATCCAACAAAGCTAATTACTGTACCTGCAAGGACCGGTCTTTGTATATCTAATTGGCATGGGCTTAATGTCTTGTTACTGTAGTGTAAGTACTGTATGTGTTAGCATTACTCCCACCCAGACCCTAATAAAAGTGGAGGAACCTCAAACCCCCAGCACTGACCGCACCAGCACTGACACCAACACCACAGACACCACCAGTGACCGCACCACCACCACCACTTACACCTCCACCACAGACACCACTACAACCATTGACACCACCACCACTGATACCACTACAACCACTGACACCACTACGGACACCACCACTGACCACACTACCACCACCACTGATACCACTAACACCACCACTGATACCACCACCACTGACACTACCACAACTGACACCACCACTTACCGCACTACCACCACCACTGACACCACCGACACTAACACCACCACCACTGACTCCACTACTGACTCCACCACCACCACTGCCAATGACACCACTACCGCCACTTACCCCACCACCACCACTACCACCAATGACACCACTACGGACACCACTGACCCCACCACCACCACTGACCTCACCACCACTGACACCACTACGGACACCACTGACCCCACCACCACCACTAACCTCACCACCACCACTGACTGCACCACCACTGACACCACTACCACCACTTACCCCACCATCACCACCCTGACACCACTACGAACACCACTGACCCCACCACCACCACTCTCACCACCAACACCACCACCACCGACACCACCAACAGCACGTTTTTGCTAGTTTTCCGGGTCTGAATGGGAGTATCCCCACGTTGAGGTAACGACTTAACTAGCGTAACGTGAGGTCCCTTCGTGGAACTCTGTAGATCTGGCCCGTTCAAGTCTAATAATGCAACTAACTTAGCTGCCATCTTTATGTCTTCAAATGTGTGGGGTTTTATTTAAATAAAATACATTGGTTTTAAAATCAGTGCGAAGGGAGCAAGTTATAGAGGGGACGCCAGACGCCAGACTCCTCGCTGTGCGATAGGGCGAAGATCTGGAAGGACACGCTGCGGTGGGACTGCACCTTTAGGACCATATAACAAAACAAAACACAACAGCGTAGCATAACAATGAAAGTAATGACTGGGATGTAAACAGTTAATCATCTTGCTGGAAGAATTCACACTGAATTACTTAGAGATACATAATTATAACGCCCATTCCAACACCTTTTGGTGTTCATCTATTTTTTAATTGGACAATTTATCTAAATTTAGAAACAATAAGTCATTGCATCATACACGGAGGAAAATATCTCGGTTTCTCGTGTTTCCGAATAACAAAAAAATCGTGGTACCACGGATTTCCGTCACTCTTCCTCCACTGGATATGCCACTAGAAATGGTCAGTACCGGCAGGTTCCAGTCTCTCCTCGGAACCTCAGCCAGGCCGGGTTTTACCTAAACTGTAGCTGAACTATGCCATTTTTTTTTAGCACTGGGGATACCCCAGATTTCGAGATACATAATGGGGAAGTTACTGGTGCCACCGCCCCTCCAGGTGAAACAAAATGGCCGCTCAGGTCTTGCCGGTCCCGCTGGCCAATAGGATGCAGCAACGTCATCATTTGCGGCATCCTGTTGGGCGGCCATTTAAATCCCCCTGCTTCAACAAAGCTAACTGGTCTGTATCTCTGGAACCAGGAGATCCCCAGTTAAACAATCAATGGCAGGGAAATGGCAGAATTGCTGCTTTAATGTGTAAATTTAATATTGCCCGGTGGGTTTGCTGGGTCATCATCAGTTATTCCTAAACTGTGGATTGGTTCCGGTTCTTTGAGGATAGAGTTGAAAACCTCTGGTTTGTATGGCGGTCTAATATATATATATACACAGTGGTCGACAAATCACCAAAAAATCTACTCGCCGAACAAAAAAAATCTACTCGCCACCTAGTACCACACGTGTGCTGCTTGGGCCAATAGGAGCTCGCCACGATGTTAAATCCACTCGCCCGGGGCGTGCAAATGTATAGGTTTGTCGAACACTGTGTGTCTGTATATATATATAATATATATATATATATTATGTCTGCCTGCTTGGTGTGTCATTGCTAACTAAACCAACCTACAGTACACAATAAATTCATATGGGCAGATTGAAACATTAATGTTACTGATGAGTGGGGGATCTGTGTGGCGCTTTGCCATTTCTCTGTCCCTGTTACTACCTCCAAGCCAAAAGAATGAAAAGCAACCACTATCTTATAGGACAATTTCACTTATTTCAGTCATTTTATAGCAAGAATCCCGCTGCCTTCTAAAAGAAAACGGTCTCTGAACTTTGACCTCTGAACTCTGACCTCTGAACTCTGACCTTGTTATCCTGCTACAGTACTACACAGATTCCCAACAAGCTCTGATAAACCCCAACCATTACCACATAATATATGGCCAAAGTGTCTTAAAGCTGCAGTTCAGGCAATATCCTGCATGTGTGTGGTTTTTTTAATAAATCAGTTCTGTAGTAAGAAAAAATACTTTTAGCATTTTCTGTTTTAAAAAACAACAACTTTGAAAGACCAATTTTCTTGTACTCTATTTTAACAAGCATGCTTGTCCCTATAGCAATGATTTACATTCCCCATATTTAAAGATGTTGCCAAACTTTGCCGATCAATAGACGGAGAACGAATTGACCGGCAGCTATACAGTTCTTTAGGTAATTAGAGATTGCCCACATGAAACTATTGAAGTAAAAAAATTAAAAAAAAAAAAAAAAAAGACTGAACTGCAGCTTTAAGCCTGCGAGCCACTTACAAGACATGACCATTAACACTCCTTTTGACACTTATATGCATATATATATATATATGCTGCAGTGGAAGTGCTGTATGCTGGGTGATAATGGGGAAAGGCGGGGTTGCAGACCTGCCTAAGACATGCAGATGAGCATACAGCTATATTTGCATATTTGCTTTCCTGTGGAGGGTTTTTGTCACTTTTTTTACTCACCATAACTTAACTCAGTATTATGGTTTAGCCTATCCCATAGCCTCTCTTGCATTCCCAGTAAAATCAACCCCACACTGATGAGACCCATCAAGGTCGAAACAGCTGTCTGTGGGTGGTTTTCTGGGTATGCACCTTAACCCTGGCTGTGCTCAAAGCTGTGACCATGCAGCAAGCTTAAGCCTATAGGGAACCATGTTAAAAATGGTTATTGAGGCAAAAAGTGACACTGTGTGCTCATTTGCATGTCATTTCCCAGAATCCCTTGCTGCAGTGGAAGTGCTGTATGCTGGGTGATAATGGGGAAAGGCGGGGTTGCAGACATGCCTAAGACATGCAGATGAGCATACAGCTATATTTATATATATATATATATATATATATATATATATATATATATATATATATATATATATTATGTGGTAATGGTTGGGGTTTCTCAGAGCTTGTTGGGAATCTGTGTACTTGTTAACTGTGTGCAGCTGGTCTCAGTTGCTTATGGGAGGGTAGTGGCACCTCACCCCCAAGGTTTAAGCTTGCCCAGCAACACTTTCCAAGTTGGCAGGTTAGTATCATTTTGCCAGGTTATGACAGATCCAATGCGATCATTCTTCCTGTAATTATACAGGTAAATAAGAATTTTAACCCAGGTGAGTGTTAGGACCTGCTAACGGTCATGCCTTGTAAGTGTCAGCAGGCTTAAGACACTTTGGCCAAAGGGTTAAACTAAATGACCCTTTTACAAGAGATATATAGGTATTGCACTGTGTATTTTTGTCACATTGGAAGTAGCTTTGGGCATCTTTGTTTGTTTTTCTTGTTATCCTGCTGTCTGACTGCAATGCCAGACTTGATCAGGAGGGTAGCAAAGTGTGTGTGCGGGTGTTCAAGTACGCCTAAGAAACAATATATGCTCAAAAGCTATTCATATAAAAAAGCTGAAATAGTGCCCCCCATGTGGGTGGAATAAACAATCGTTGTATAAAGTGGGTCTTACCCTCTTAATTATTTATTTTATTTATTTATAAAACGTTTTACCAGGAAGTAATACATTGAGAGTTACCTCTCGTTTTCAAGTATGTCCTGGGCACAGAGTAAAACAAATAATACATGGTTACAAGTACAGTTACATAAATGAACAGGGGATACATTATATACAATACATTGCATGCACAGTTAGAGAAGATGTATATTATAGGCGTATGTAACAGTTACAGACCAGATTAAAATGTGAGACAGCCTTAGTTTTGAAAGAACTTAAACTGGTGGTGGATGTGAGAGTCTCCGGTAGGTTGTTCCAGTTTTGGGGTGCACGGTAAGAGAAGGTTTATAACCAGTGTGCTACAGAAATCAAAATCAAGCGGGATTCTCACTACTAAATGGACGGTCTTAAACCAGTTTGAGTTTGATGAGTAATCTTTAGTAAGACCATATCAACCTCAGAGCATTAATTACTTACTTTTTCTCCACACCCACTTGTGAAATGTAAGCCACAGCGTGATCCGCTGCCAGTAAAGTCCAAAGATGCAGAAAAGAACTGAAGTAGCATGAAAAGGAGGCACAAAAACCCTCCAACGCAGTTTGCAGCACGAAACGAGTAGGAAGGTTGTTGTGCCTCCTCTTATCCTGGCTCCGTTTGGCGGTGCGCTGAATCAGTTCTTTTCTGCTTCCTGTTCAGAAGGGTAACCCAGTCCCCGACAACTAGCAAGACATTCAGAACAGGTGCAAATAACCCCAGGAGCCGGAGGCAACATCACAAAATCTTTACAAAAACATAGAAACATTTAAAAATTAAAGGAAGAGCTCAGATTATTACTTTAATAATGCTCCCAGCAGAACGACACACCAACAGGGGTTGGGTTACCATCAGCACCCTTTGGAAGTTATTGCGTTGGTACATTGAACTAGTAACCCCAAATGTCCACTCCGACATGCCCTTTCTCCCTGAGACCTGTTCCCCTGTCCACTTTGGAGGAACGTTGACTTTGTTGTTGCTGGTGCAGTTTAGGAAATAGTCTTTCTTTCTGCCCATATCCACTGTGACGTGTTGGGAGGCTTATATTATCTGAATCTTCATTTAGTAGTTGGTCGGTAAGTGGGAGGGTCAGATATGGCAGCTGCCCTTGTCCACACAAATACATGGGGAGGAGGGGGGCAGTTTGGTTTATCATGTTCTTTCAACACAATTGTAATTCTTAGTCAGTGTCAGCGCGTACCCCAGTGCGACCAGCTTCACTAGGATTTAGGGTGGAGACATCACTAGTTGCAGCAGGACGGGTAAAAACCTTCATTTGTCATCCAATGCATTAACTCCTTTGCTGCCAGATTACAAGCATCTAATCCCAAAGGGGACACACTGGTGGAAAGCAGAATTGTTAGTGCATCCTAAATTAGAGCGCGCGCGCAGACCTTCACCAAGCTCACATTGGGAAAACGGTGGCGGTGAAAATATAGAAGAGGCGTTGCCGAGGCCAGCAGCGACACTGCGACATCTCTGCGACTGGCCTCCCACCCACTGCTTCATGTCGTGTAATGTTGTGAATTGTGCGTCTTGTGATGCTGTAACCTCGTCACGGATGGAGGGTCCCTGTGTGATGTTTGTATGGAATAAAGGGGTGAAGAGGCTCCCTGGATTCAGTAAAGATGGTTCACCCTTCCTTTGGGGGGGACCCTTTCCCAATGCATTACCCCTTACACAGTATGCTTGTGATATTACTGTCCTTTGTGTTTTCTTTGTAGTCTCCACACGTGTCTGTGTGTCTCCATCGCCGTAAGGATGAGTGCTGAGTGGTTAACCCCTGCTCTACCAGAGTGTCCTGCTTAACTTTGGGGGGTTGGGGGATCCCACTGGTATCAAACCAATACATCCCCATGGCATGCTGTGACCCATTACGTCTTTCAAAATAACATTATAGTGACACAACCATTTTGCCCCACGCTAGTTGCTTCCAGTCGTTAGGATAATCCCTCTGCTGCAGGGAGGGCCTGGCTTTGTAATGCCCAGCGTAGGCCTCTAACAGCAGCGGGATTCGTGTGAAGTGTCTCCTGCCTCTGACAATGGGCGTGAAATCGATTCTTGGCTTGTTACAAAGATGGGAAATAGAGCAATGTATTGTGTCAAGTCAGTGAATTAAGTCCACGTAGGAGCTCAACTGTTAGTATATTCCAGGGGCGGCCAACTCCAGTCCTCAAGGGCCACCCACAGGTCAGATTTCGAGGATATCCCTGCTTCAGCACAGGTGGCTCAATCAGTGGCTCAGTCAACGACTGCACCACCGGTGCTGAAGCAGGGATATCCGGAAAACCTGACCTGTTTGTGGCCCTTGAGGACTGGAGTTCTCCCACCCCCTATCTATGGAAAGTGCAGCTAAAAAAAAACAACTGGTTGGCATTTCGTTTCCTTGGCTAATGTGGCCTGTTTGTGAGATATAACACTCCTTAATAATAGCTTCATAGAGCTCTTTCTCCCCATATAACCGTGACACTGGCTAATGGATCCTATCCATGGCAGGATTTATCTATACACCTTTCCATAGCCAATTGATCAATCTCTTCAGCCGGCGAGATTTCACCTGTCAATTTATTGAATTCCTTGTGAATACTTCATTTGGCGAGGTTTGCACCAAACTAAATATCTGGCTTAATACCCCTGTTGGCACTGTTAGGGCTGGTGGTTTCCCCTAAATTAATATGGCGAGATATTTTTTTGGGGGCGCTATTGCCATTTCCTGCTTGAAAAGTCCATTCTCAATTAATAATGCCGTGTGCCCGTTTTGTGCCAAGAGGGATCTGGGCGCTTAAACGCAATGTTCCCAAGTGCAAAAATGTAGACCAAAAATGGATTAAAAAAAGAATCCTTCCATTACAGTATATTTGGATTTTAAGACGGTTCACCCTGTAAATAAGCTGCTGCCGGCTTTCACGCACTGCGCGTGCTGTTCCACGCGTAATAAATAGCACATACCTTCCTCACACCCGATGCACATTGCTAGCAGGAGAGGGTTACCACAGAGCCCTAAATGCAAAGATAAAGGTAAAAGGAGCGTGCAGAGAAGCAGGATTTCATATACCCCCCTCCCACCTGGGTAGTCCTTTCCCCCTAACACCAGCAAACGAAACCCCCCAAATTGCAGGGTGGTCTACTCCGTGGACGAAGAGTAGCTGTTCACCCGTTTCGCCCTGAAATTAGCTTGACCCTTCTTCTAAACCCCGTCTGGAATGCTGCCCGATACATTAAACAGAAAGTTACCATTGTGCAGAGGAGGGAGACACTCTTTCTTACAGCTCGGGGGTCGTGCATGTTTAACCCTTAGCTGCTAGAGGGATCTTCGGCAGGGAAGGCCCCTCTAGCACGTATGTGCTTCATGGATCCCCAATTCCTGATGCATGGGAACCCTTCATACAGGCCCCTTTGAGGTTCTGTTGAGTATGTCCTATCCTCATTGTACCCTTAGAGATGCAGGATCGCTCCTGCTCTGTATCTGATCCTCTCCTCTCGTGAATCCTCGTCATCCTGACAAATCCGCTCAGCAGCAAAGGGTTAAAAACAGTCCGATGTTCATCTCCATTTCATTCCCCCCTAAGGCCATGCTCACTGCAGGCCTCTTGGAATCTAAGGCGCTCTCTTGAAATATGTTCCCTAATGCAGCATGGGATTGCGAATCTATCCTACTTCTCTCATTGATGTTGGGTCTTTTAAAAGTTGCCATCTGGACATACCCTTGTCTATGGATATATTTGCCCAGAACTGCACATTTCATCACCCAAGATTTGCAAAGAATAGTCCAGTGGTGTATGCAGTGTGTGCCCAAGGGGAATGGCTGTATCACTGATTATCCAGAAATCCTTCAGGCAAATCACTGTGTGTGTATATACTTTCCCATTGAGGAACTCTGGATATCGCTATAATATGGCCACACTAAACTAGAAGAAAAAATGCAAAGGCCCATAAAACATTCTATATACTCAGCGAGTTCTTTCAAAGATATGTATGTATGTACGCACTGCTTCGTTTGTATTTGTAAAAACTTTTTGGATCTTTTTTCCCCCCCCCCAAAGATTCAGTAATGGCGATTTTATAGATTTTCTGTGTTTTCTGTGTGCTGGTTTGTAAAAACATTTCACAAAATGTTCAGAGTCGCCATAGATTGTTTAATAATTGGCAGATGCATCTAATACCCCAGAAAAAAAAAAGAGTGTTCCTACTCCATTTTAAATAGGAGCAACTACACATGGCAGTGGAGGTTCCCAATTCCTTAAGCTTTTTCAGTTTTTGGAAAGAAACACAGAATTTTTAGGGACATTGAGGTGACAGATGGGGCACAGACAGTAAAAATGGGGTAAGAGGTGCCCTCCTGTATCCACATCACGGGCTCATGTTACAATGTTGCATCTTCACAGTGAGCATTCTGCAGGTCTGAAATCTGATGGCCAGCTTTTCGAAGACCACTTCTCCCCCCTGCTCCCTCCCTTCTCCCCCCTGCACCCTCCCTTCTCCCCCCTTCTCCACCCTGCACCCTCCCTTCGCTCCCCTCATCCCTCCCTTCGCTCCCCTCATCCCTCCCTTCACTCCTCTCCTCAAGAAAAGAATTGCTTCTCCTGTGTTCTCCATCCCTATAACCGTGTCCCCGGAAAAATCTGTCCTCCCCTCCCCCCCCCCCATGCCATCCTCCAACTGAGCTTAGACAAAACGTCCTGCTGTTAAACCTATCATAGCTACATTGAACTGCATCGTGTGTGTAATTATATATACATGATTATATATATACGTGTCTGTCTTTATCTCTCTCTCTTTGTACCCTGCATTAATCTACCACTCTTCCTCTTCCTCTTCCTCTCCTCCTCATCATGATTATGATTTTAGCCAAGATGTCCATCCGCAAGAGGCTGATTCAGGCATGTTGTTTGGGGTGCACTGAGGTAGACTGCATGTCAGGCACTTTGCATAGTAACATTGGGACCCTTGAACGAGCCTTCCCACTCTCTCCTGTCTCTGTTAATGACTCCTCCACCAGTTTACGTGGCTGTAAGTTCTGAACCATGTCGTTTCATGTATCGTACAGTGCGTGTGCATGTCTGTGTACCTGTGACATCACCAGCGTCTTGTGTTCCTGTGACCTGTGTTCCCGTGACCTTGTTAACGGGCTGATGTATTTCTCTGTGGATATTATTGTCATCTTTACATTGTATCTCCCTCCTTAAAAAAAACAAATCGGGGAGAAATGTGCTAGGAGAAAGGCGCTAGAATAGAAATGTTGGCGCATTTGTCGCTCTGTAACCTCGAATTGAATTCCCGACGTGAATACACCGGCAGTGACTGTGTCAGCGAAGTCATTCATTGACTGTATCTAGTCTCTAGTGAGCAGCTTTCTGTTGTTTTGAATGTTAATGTTTCACTCGGGAACAGCACCTTGGGTCAAAGTCTCGTTACTGCAAAAAGTGTGGGTGGTAAAAATGGCGCCATATGTATGAAGCAAAAACATTCCCATTGAAACCCAATAGGATTCTCAGTAGTATTTTTGCACCAATTTGGCATAAGATTTGCAGCCGGGAGACTGTGAGACAGGGACCTCCACTGAGTTCCAACAACACCTTTTGTAACTGTGGTAATATGATGCCATGTACCTCAGAATAGGCGCGATGGACCGACGCTTCAATTGTCTCTGTCACCCTTCGTTGGGAGAGACAGGCTTGGTGAGCCATTCTCCCCTCGTGTCCTCCTGTGGTATGACTGCTAACCTGATTAACCGCAGGTCCCAGGGAGGGAGGCACCTGGTCGGTGTGTGTCTGTCATGTTGGGGCAGACCCTGTGTGTGTTCAGTTAGTTCTGTCTCTTCCACCTTGGAGGGGCATATCAGGATAATGGGTCTGCGGAGACCAGAGCACATTGATGCGGTGGGGAAACCGTAGGATTAACCACGCATTCCAGCCAAATGCAAGTTAATGTCAACAGCACTGACATTAACTCCAGAAGCTTGTCCTCCAATTAAAAAAAAACCCCCAATCTAATAGATTTGCATAGGTAGATTTCAGCAGCCGTAAGATTAATGTCAATTGTTTGTCTAGCCTGTTAAGGAGCTTGTTCCGACAGGTCTGGGTAACTCCACGCAAACTGGGGGGGAGGGATGTGAAAACCTCTCATTAAACCTGACCAGACATGAAACCTAGGAGTGCTCCACAATTAAAGATGGCAGCAGCTGGGGTCCTTATGGAATGAGAGGGGTTTGCCCCCGATCATGTTTCTCCCTGTTCCATCCTCTAGACGTCCCTCCAATCGTGTTTAATTAGCGTCAGGGAAAACCACAACGACTCCTCAGCTCCTCGCCTTTTGATGTTCGGGCTCAAGGCGCTTGTTAAGGACCATTAGATCATTACAGGCCCTGCATGATTTCAGGTCCCGCGGGGCTCATTCATTACAGCAGAAGATCTAACAGGAATCACAACACACCGCTTTGCTTGACCTCGCAGTCTGCAGCCTGCGCGCTCACATCCAGCGCGCTCACATCCAGCGCGCTCACATCCTGCGCGCTCACATCCAGCGCTGGTTCAGATCAAGGATTATACGTTCACGTGCCTTTCTCACTGACTGCCCCACACCTCTGGAATGCCCTTCCCCTCAGTACCCGACTAGCACCCTCTCTATCCACCTTTAAGACTCACCTTAAGACACACTTGCTTAAAGAAGCATATGAATAGCACTGTGGATGTTCTGAACACATGGCACATAAAGCTTGGCCCCCTGCAGACGCACTTACCAGAACTCCCTCCTACTGTCTCTGTACGTTCTCCCTACCTATTAGACTGTAAGCTCCTCGGAGCAGGGACTCCTCTTCTTTAATGTCTAAAGCACTTATTCCCATGATCTGTTATTTATATTATCTGTTATTTATTGGATTACCACATGTATTACTGCTGTGAAGCGCTATGTACATTAATGGCGCTATATAAATAAAGACATACAATACAATACAATACGTGCACAATACACATTTCACTTACCTTCCTCTTCCAATAGCCCCCCACCCCCCAACAGGTCAGGTTTTAAGGATGTCCCTGCTTCAGCACAGGTGGCTCAATCAGAGGCTCAGTCAACTGAGCCTCTGATTGAGCCACCTGTGCTGAATCAGGCACTGATTGAGCCACCTGTGCTGAAGCAGGGACATCCTGAAAACCTGACCTGTTGGGGGGCTTGAGGACGGAAGTTGAGCCCCGCTGATATAAAGTAGGCTTCTGCCAAGTCTTAATACCTTAGGCCGAGTGCATGGTGCAGGCGCCACGCGACGGACAGCGTGGCCTCGCCCGTGGCTCTCAGCCGAGTGATCTGAGAACTTCAGATCCTCGCGACGGGGAGGCGCGGCTGCTGACGTCACGGAGCTGGTGCGCCCACATTGTGCGGAACCGTTCCCGTGACCCGGCCCAGCGCAACGAATCGGCCGCGCCGTCGCATGCGCGCTCTTTGGCCGTCCGCATTGAGACACTTGATCACGTCACGCGAGCTCGCGCTAACCATGGACGTAGCTTTACCCCTGTGAGCAACTACATACTTTGGGGGAGGCCAAATACAGTAGTTACATAGCTACATAGTTGCATAGCTTCATTCTTACATAGGTACATAGGTACATAGTTATATGGCTACATAGTTACATAGCTTCATACTTACATAGGTACATAGGTACATAGTTATATGGCTACATAGTTACATAGCTTCATACTTACATAGGTACATAGGTACATAGTTATATGGCTACATAGTTACATAGCTTCATTCTTACATAGGTACATAGTTACATAGTTATATGGCTACATAGTTACATAGCTTCATACTTACATAGGTACATAGTTATATGGCTACATAGTTACATAGCTTCATACTTACATAGGTACATAGTTACATAGTTATATGGCTACATAGTTACATAGCTTCATACTTACATAGGTACATAGTTATATGGCTACATAGTTACATAGCTTCATACTTACATAGGTACATAGTTACATAGTAGATTAGGTTGAAAAAAGACGGAATCCCTCGAGTTCAACGTATGTTAAATTTATGTGCTCAGATCATATTTGTTTGTTGTTTTTTTCCAGTGCTAAAAAGTAGTAAAAACCTTATTTAACGGTGTGTCGTCCCGTATGCGCGAAGGCTTCGTGAATATGACACGCAATTAGTTATTTGCACTTTTGAATCGAAATGACCAGAATGGAATTCCAAACGTAAAGCCCCAGCGCTTTGGGAACCAGTGTAACTGCCCTCGCCCTTCACTTTTATTTCTGTCCCTGTGATCACGAAGGATGCTGGGAAATCCATTCAGCGCTATGCAGCTTGGGAGAAATGAGTGATGTCAACAGGTTGTAGATTCTCTTAAAAAAGGAGCAATCTGTACAATATCCTACGTGTGGTTTTTCAAAATAGATCATTTCTCTAGCATTAGATACTTACATTTGTTTGTTTTTTTAATTCACCTCTTGCCATGTTAATGCAGCTATACTACACCCCCCCTTTATATTATTTGTATATTATTGTATATTATTATATGCAGTGGTCGACAAATCACCAAAAAATCTACTCACCGAACAAAAAAATCTACTCGCCACCTAGTACCACACGTGTGCTGCTTGGGCCAATAGGAGCTCGCCACGATGTTAAATCCACTCGCCCGGGGCGAGCAAATGTATAGGTTTGTCGAACACTGATTATATGTATAATTCTACATTCTTGCCCAAGCTGGCAATCATTTGGGGCTCCTGTTATAAATCTATAAGAGTCCTTCTTGTGTGCCTAACATAATGGCTGCTTCAGTAAGGCCTCGGCCAGGGTTCCCGCTGGCGCGCTGAGGCCTTGCGGTTGCTTTCCCTGCGCGCCGTCAGCGGGGCGGGCCAGTGACGTCACGGAGCTGGTTCGCCCTCATTGGGCGAACCGCTCACGTGACCGGCCCTGTGCGCCGGCAAGCGGGGGAATTTTACATTCTGGTAAGACCTGCGCTTCCGCAAGCGCGCAGAAGCGTAGGCGAGCCCCTACTAAAGCCGCTCTAATTGTGGCTGTAGGGGCTCAGTGCTGAGCGGGAGCGAGCGTCAGCACGGTTCAGCGAGTAAGCGCTTACCATGGCCGAGGCCTTAGTGTAACTCAGCAGCTACAATGCATCCTTATATTACTAAGGTAACATTATCTATTGTAACAGTTTTCGGCTCAAACTGCTGGGAACATTGGCAACAAATTATCACAAACAGGAAAGTGTTGCAAATATCTTGCACTGCTGGGGAGGTGAGCTAAAACCTGATATAGAAATCAAAGGATGCTGTAAAACTCACTAAAAATGGCATTAAGAGTTGAATAATAAAAAAGTACAGTAAGTATTATCTAATACTACATAACTGTTTAATTAAAAACCCCACATAAGATGTCACATGTTTTGCTGATTTAATGAGTTTTAAAGCATCCTTTGATTTCTATCGCAGGTTTAGCCCATCTCCCCAGCAGTGCAAGATCTTTGCAACACTTTCCTGTTTGTGATCATTTGTTCCCAGCAGTTTGAGCTGCAAACTGTAACAATTTGTTTATATAAACTGTGTTACCTGGAAGTAATACAGTGAGAGTTACCTCTGGTGTTCAGGTATGTCCTGGGCACAGAGTTACGATAACAATTCATGGTTACATTAAGAGGGCAGAGGTTATACAGCCAATTCACAGACATTTCATGGACAGGTAGAGTTGGAAAATTGGGTACAGGGGATAAAGGGCTTGTGAGTTTCAGATTGAAATAGAAAAGCTTTAACATCAGCGAACGGCAGCAAACAGCTCACACCCTTTGGCTGCACCAAAGGCTGCCCGCCTTTGGGGTGACGCAGATGTACACTGAAGGGGTTCAGATTGAATGCAGATAATGTTACCATAGTAATATAAGAATCCATTGTAGCTGCTGAGTTACACTGACTGAAGGATTGATTGAAACTGAAAGGCAGCCATTAGGTGAACCCTGGGAAGCAGGATCTTTGCTTATCGATCACGAGAAAATGAATCGATCGGCATCTTAGGTAATTAGTTTTCAATAAAGGTAATCACGCGCTGCTTGGACTGGTTCTTTAAATATGACTACCATTGCAAATATCCCGAGAGACATCTTATTATATTGCAATGTATCCCAACGTTTGCCGCCTTTGTGCCGTATTGAAGAACAATCCCTTAACTAACCTGCGATGAGACGGCGCGTTCGGCATATTCCGTGGAACCTGCCGCAGCGTTTTGGAGCTTGTGCTTTTCAGCCTAAACGTGTCAATCTATTGTACATACCCTAAACCAGGGCTGGCCAAATCCGGTCCTCGAGGGCCACCAACTGGTCAGGATTTAGGGATATCCCTGCTTCAGCACAGGTGGCTCAATGAACAACTTCCAGATGCTTGTTTCCTTATTCTCCTGTATGCCTTGTGCTGCCATTGTCCGTGTCACCCTGCAGACACGTGGGAGCCCTTTAGAAGCGACGCACGCAAATAAAATACTGTTGAGATGGTCAGGATAGATTTTACCTGCACTGGCAAAGGGATGTCGCTTTATTTCTGGATAATTAGTTGGCTCTTGAAGGTGCTGTCACCCTTGTTCATAAAGTGACACGTCGTTATCTTTGCACGTGAAATCTTAACCCCTTCACTGCCGGAGCGGCCTGCCACGCAATGCAAAGCCACGGGGTTCAAAGATTGGTGTGGAGCTGTGCAACCCATGCACGGCGTGACGTAGCCACACAGGGACGCGGTTAGTAACCCCACCTGACTCCCCTCTCCCCCACCCCCACCCACGCTGGGAACGCGCCTGCAGGAAAGTTCCGTGGCCGCAGTGTCCCAGAGCCGGGCCTTATCCGAGGTGACATGGAAATTCTGCTTGCTTTGTGCCTGCTCCTGATCTCCACTGGTTTTACCATGCCTGACATGTCATCCCCAGAAGGCTCTGCTTCGTCCCTGTGACTTCTCCAGTGCAGGAACGATGCGGAGCAGAAGGCCCCCCGTCCGCCTGTCTGTGCTATTTATATGACACATGACAGTGGAAGGCCTCTCTGCGGGTAAGGACCCCTGTCACAGACCTGCCTTCAGCTGGCTGCCTGACCTTTCCTCTATACCGGGAGAAAGAGAGTGAGCCAGGATCCATCTCTCTGGTCCTGTTAGACTTCATTGTTCCACTGCAGAGGTTGTGTTACCACCAGTGGCTAGACCTGCAAGTCTCCTTCACCCCTACGTAGGGCCACGTAATGCACCTGTTCCCAATGTGTGGCGTCTCTGGCAGTGAGGGGTTAACCCCTTCTTCATTTCAAAGAGGGGTTCCCTGCTGTTTGTCATAGGAATTGTTAGAAAAAAGCATTTATCAGACTTCTCAGATGTACAATGAGTCTGATTTATACAAAGAGTGAAGTTGTTGCATTTAACTAGAAAATACACGGATCTATCATGCGACTTTTCTATTCAAAAGTGATATTGAGCGTTAAAGAGAGCGGTTATATAGAGCTAATAGGAGGAGTTATAGGAAGCGGTCACATGAGGTAATAGGAGGAGTTATAGGGAGGGGTTATATGGGGCAATGGGAGGAACTTATGGGAGGAGTTATATGGGGCAATGGGAGGAGTTATATGGGGCAATGGGAGGAACTCTTTATTGAAAAAAATTTCAAACAAAAAAAAAACTGCTCATTATGTACAAACTTATATTATATCAATATTAACTCAGCATGTGTTCCACCTTACTCCTCAACAGCTACTTCACATTCCTTTTATACACATTTTAATTGAAACTAAATAAAAACCTTAACTAAAACATTATTAGCTGCTACCTTTAAAGGATTAATGAACAAACATTAAGCCCCCCCTCAAACCCCCCCCCCCAAACAAACAAACAAAAAAAAACCACACGGTATTACTTTTTCTTTTTCCCCACATTATCCCCCAATGACCCAAACCTCTTGACGGTCACTGAAGGTGGGATCATGTCCGAGTCTGTCTCTCTGGAAACATCCATAGTATGTTCCTCTTCGGATAAGGAAAGTTCCTCTACATCGTCGGAGTCCTCAGCTCTTGACCCCCAATCCTTTCTGAGAGCAGAAAAACGGTTTTTCGTAGCTACCTGAGGAACTTTACCAGCGGGACCTGCAGGACGTCGAAGAGTCCCTCCCAAGTTTTTTCACCATGCTCTTCTTCCTTTTCTTTTTCCCCTGTGCCCAAAGCTGCTCACTTTCTTTTTCTTTATTATTATTTTCCCTCACTTGGGTTTCCATCAAAGTAGGATCATCTGATTCCCCAGATTGTTCCCCTGCTGGGAGTAGATTTGGGGAGGTTCCTTCTAAGGGGTCTTCTGACATTTCCTGGGCCTTGTTTACACTCACAATAATTGTTTTTTCTGTAAGTGTTTCTGGGCAAACTGCATCCACAGGTGGTCCAGGACAAGCTCCGTCCCCAGGAGGATCTAAGCAAGCGCCCGGTCATAAAGTGCTTCATTGTCTTCGAAGTCCACTTCCTGCTCCCATACTTTTGAAATATTATGCCAGGCTTCTGCGCAATTCGTGTATGAATGTCCAAATTTATCGCATAAATTACATCTGATGTTTGTACACCTTGCCCTCTCGTGGCCCAAGGACTGGCACAAGTTGCATTTTAGAACATCACACGACATGCTTAAATGTCTGGCTGAACCACATCTATGGCACAAGGTTGGCTGCCCATATTTTCTCTTTCTATGAAGAAGGAGTTGGGCAAATGCTTTGTAACATTGCCGTGCCGCCAAAGTCTGACTTGCACCTTCCAACCTCCAACCCAAATTTCTTCTGAGTCCATAATTCTTGTAGGTGGAGCCAGTACTTCGCATTGTCTGCCAAGCCATATCAGAATATCTGATATTGGGACTGATTCGTGTCTGAAGAGAATTGTCACCGACTTTGTTTCCGGTTTGGACACAGGAATAGCTGCAAAGGACTTCCATAATTCTGATTTTTTTAAGACTCTCATATTTTGTCCAAAAGTAGTCCAGAGCCTGAGGTCTCTTAAAGCTGACGTCGTACTCGCATGAACCTGGAACATGGATAAGGGCATAAATGTCATCTGCACTGAAGCCCAAAGATTCTTTCAATAGATGTTTTCCTACAAAAATCCTATCAGGCTTCATTTCCTCTGCACCCTTATATCTCAATTTTACCACGTTCTTCCTTTTTAAAGGTTGTGCATTTCTGGTCACAGCGCTCACAAAGGATCTCCCACTCCAGGCTGAAGGGGGTGTTGTGTGAACTGGGGTTACCTTGATGCCATTACTTTGCTTTACCCCATCTTCTGATTGGGCCACTCTATCAGGAACTGTTTGGATAGAAGCAGCACTTTCAGTCTCTACAACCTTAACTTCACTCCCAGGCATTACAGGGTTAATGCAGTCTCCATTGCTGCTAATTACCACCTGCTGTTCCCCTCTCTCAGAGTTCTGAATCCCAGGACCAGCTAATAAGCATGGGTGTGGTTCTGTAAGTCCAGGTGAGCATGGGTTCTCTGGCTCACTGCTCTCAGGCACAAACTCTATTTCCAGCTGATCTCCTCTCAGAGTTTTTAGGTTCTTGCTTTGCTGCTCTCCAGATTTCTTTGTAATTTCTTTAACTTCTCCCAGCGTGGGAGTCTGAGATAACCCAACATCACAGGTGCCTGCTGCTTTCTTTGCATGCAATGGTCTTTTAATCAGATCTTCTGCCGCTTCTGCTATTAACCCCTGGGATGCTGGAAGCTCTGGAACAGATCCTTGCTCACAGTCTGATACACCCCGAGGTGAGTCCCCTTCCCTGAAGTCTTTGGACCCTATTACAGGGCTGTTACCTCCTCCTCCTGTGGAAACCTTTAGCTTCCGGTCCTTTACTTTCTTTTTTTTTGCAGCTTTACCCTTTGGGGTTTTCTTGGCAGTTGGTGGAATTAAACTGTCAGGATCTGAATCAGCATTTTCCTGGGATAAGTTCTCTGTTTTATCTTTAGACATTGCAGACTTGTTCTGGGATCTAGTTTCTCTCCCACTTCTTGTAGGCGTCACCAAACTTATCTTTTCTTGTGAGCATTTAATGGGGTTTTGGCTTCCGTTTCCACAATCTGAATCTGCGCCTTGTTCTGCACTTTGCTCTGCACCCTGCTCAGCATTTTGCTCTGCGCCCCGCTCTGCACCCTGCTTGGCACTTTGCTCTGCACCCTGTTCAGCACTGTGGGTTAGCATTTCAATAGTTTTTAAAAGGGAACGTTTCTGTTTGACTGGAACTCCTGTTATTTTAGCAATCTCAACCTCCAACTGGGTTAATTCAACATGCAGATGATTTATTTGCTTCTTGCGCGTGTCTACCTCACAACCACGACATCTCTTTAATTTAATATTTTCTATTTCCAATTCTTCTACCTTCCTGTTATACTTCTTCAATAAAGCTCGTTTCTCTTCTTTTTTAAGCAGATTCTGTTCTGCCCCTTCCTTTCTCTCCAAACTCTCCTGTACCTTGCATTCAGCCTCACCAAGGCCTATACCACTGCTGCAGCCTGCGGCCTCTCCTACTTCCATCTCCAACTCACAGCCACCAACCCCTGGGTCTAAGGCCATCCTGGCTCCCCTGCAGCCCATCCTGGAGGAGTTATAGGGAGGGGTTATATGGGTAATCGGATGAGTTATAGGGAGAGGTTATATGGGGCAATAGGAGGAGTTATATGGGAAAATAGGAGCAGTTATATGGAGCAATAGGAGGATTTATAGGGAGCAGTTATATGGGGAAATAGGAGGAGTTATATGGAGCAATAGGAGGAGTTATCAGGAGCAGTTATATAGAGTAAAAGGAGGCGTTAGATGGAGTTAAAGTGAGCGGTTGTATGTAGTAATAGGAGGAGTTACAAAGCGGTTTTATGAAGCAATAAGGCGCATTAGAGAGGAGTTCTGGAGACAAGTTTGATGTTGAGATTTCTCCAAGAAAGTGAAACACCCAAGTCCTGTATGTCTTATTGGGAATGAGTTTTCTGTGTGTAATCTTCAACCAAAATACTTTCGCTAAACTGCAAAACTGTGCTCGGCCACCAGGTGGAGCCATTGCCCTTTATATCAGTGCGTCGGTACCTGGCGTTCCTGCGCGTCCATGCTCTGCTAGGATTGAAGCGCGGGGTTACTAAACTGCGTTAGGCTGCTTAACCCTTTGATGGCCACGTGGCACTCCAGGGGCCGATGACGCATTGGCCACGTGAAGGGGTTTTCCAGCTGGTTTTGTAGGGTGAGATCGCGTGTCCCCGTGGAGCGGTGAGCGCTATCTCACGGGCGCAGGAACAGAAGGGGGACTACTCCTTTCTTTCCCGTCATCAACGATTCCGCGGTCACGTGATCGCGTCGTGCCGGAGGGGCGCGCTCATGTCCCTCCAGCACTTAAAGGGTTAAAGGCGAGGTCTGCGCTGCCCGCCATTTTTTTTTTTAATCGCTGATTATCAAAATCTGCAGCTTCGTTCGGGAGATATAAGCGCGTAAAATATTATCGCCCAGATCCACAAGGGGGCGCTAAGCTTTAGCATTCGTATTCATGGTTGTAAAGGCGCGGTAACGCTTAGCGCACTTTTGTGGGTGTGGACCAACGTGTCTTCAGCACAGGTGACTCAGTCAGTGGCTCAAGCCACCTGTGCTGATGCAGGGATATCCTGAAAACCTGACCTGTTCGGGGGGGCTTGAGGACTGGTTTGAGCGCCCCTGTCCTAAGGTACACTGACAGACAGATCAGCAGGGGTTGAAGACATGCTTAAAGAGGCAATCCAACCATCTTAAAAAAAAACATTTGGGGGGTTTTAATATGCGCCGCCTTTGATTACCTTTATTGAAAACTAATTACCTAATCTGCCTATCGATTAGTTCTTCCATGATTGATAAGCAAAGATCCTGCTTCCCAGGGTTCACTAAATGGCCGCCTTTCCATTTCAAATGGATCTTTCAGTCAGTGTAAATCAGCAGCTACAATGTATTCTTATATTACTAAGGTAACATTATCTAATGTTCAAGTTTGCGGCTCAAACTGCTGGGAACATTAGCAACAAATTATCACAAACAGGAAAGTGTTGCAAAGATCTTGCACTGCTGGGAAAGTGTATAAAACCTGCTGTAGAAAAATATTTGGAAGCCGGCAATATTTGATTTTTCAAGGGCTGTCGCCTCATGTGACAGCCCCTGAACCAATCAAATGCCAGAAAGCCCGCGCCGCTGCCGCAAAGCGAAATATTACTTTTGCTAGCGGTGACGGGTGACGTCATGCGTCGCCCGTCGCGGGCACTATACGCGCGGCCTAAGAGTTGAATATAAAAAGAAAGTAGTAAGTATTATCTAATAGTACAGAATTGGTTTATTTAAACACACACCTGTAGGATATTGCTTGGGTTGTTCCTTGAAAATATTATGACTCCGTCAAGTCCTTTGGACTAGGGTCCAAAAGGACCCTAACCTTTTCCATTCATATTAATGGGAGTATTAGACCCCTTCTGTGGGTCTGGGTCAGAGGTGAGCAACTCCAGTGCTCAAGGGCCACCAACAGGTCAGGTTTTCAGTATATCCCTGCTTCAGCACAGGTGGTGTAGTCTTCAACTGAGCCACTGATCGAGCTACCTATGCTGAAGCAGGGATATCCTGAGATAAGGCATTTTCATAGAAGATTCACAATAATTTTAAGAGCACCCTCCCACGTCCCACCTCCCAAATATATAAATGTGTGTTATAATTTCCCCAAATGTTTTTAAGAAACTACTGAAAATCCCTCTGCTGGGTACCATGCCCTTCACATCGTTAGACTTGATTTGATTATATTTATGGACGTTGCTATACAGCATCTGCTCTGCAGGCTCTGCCATCTACATATGCAGCCTGTATACTTCAGCAGGAATTTCCATAATTACGTTGGTGAGCTGTGAGAAGTGCAGATAGTCGGGGTGTGGGGGTGGGGGGGAGGGTTCGTCTCCCAGAGGCGCTGGGTTAGTACAAGACAAATAGTTACGCATCTTATACATGTGGAGATAAATCCTCGGCTCCTGTGAGCAGGAGTTGAGTTACATGCTGGTAATTCAGATGGGGCGGGTGCCATTATCATGATACTTTGTGTCATACTGCGATATCCTGCGCACGAGCTTTATTATGGTTAGTGGCCTAGAGAATGTAGCCCACAAGCCGTCTCCTGCCAGAAGAAACCTTCCAGCACCGAGGCCGCCTTACAGCCCATTGGCGTGAGGGATCTTTCAGGTGTCTTCTAGCTCGAGAAGGTGTCTGATGGCAGAAGGCTGCTTAGTAAACCTGGCTCTGTATCAGTATTGGGGTTTTATTGTGTGACTGTCCAGAAACATGTTAATCATGTTGAGTATGTGTCCTCATCACCAGCCCACCAACAACTCCTCCACATACAAAAGTGGCCCCCACGCAGAAATCCTCATTGTCCAAGAGGTTCCCAGCTGTGAGACGTGGTGGAAGTCACACACAGACGTTGGAAGCACATACTGCAGAAGCTTCCATCTTTGGAAGGATTATTCTGTATCTGTCCTGCAGATAAACCAGATGCAACCTGTCAGAAAGAAATACAATGTCGCCCTTTTTCTGGTGCAGAATATAGCAAACCGAGCAGTGCTCTGTACCCACTCCGCACCCTGCCACGTTAAGCATGGCTCGTGGTGGAAGTTGAGTGGGATTGGCAGCACACGGGTACACACCACAGGGCCCTCCGGTCGTGTAACCCACGTAGGAAACATCTCACGAGGCTAGAGCAAGAAAACGCGAGCCGGAGATTGATAGCTACACCAACGTAGACTAATAGATAGGTACAGAGTCTGGAAGGGAAATGGGACCCGCTCTGACAGACAGGGGATAGGTGCACCTAGTTAGGCAGCAGGCTGATGGATCAGGGAAGGTGGACATGGGGGGAGAAGAGGAAGACAGATGCACTGTGATAGATGGATAGATATTGAGAGGCTGAGAGAGATTACTAGTGATAGGCAGAGAATTACCCACTGATTCATACAAGAGACTAATTAGATAGAGGAGAGCCAGGCAGAAGAACTCAGAGCAATGGTTGATCTTAATCTCCCGGACAGGGGGAGCTGAGACGTATGGATTAAATGAGATCGAGTGAGATGGGAGAGCGGTGACAGACCAAGACAGATGTGTGTAAAGAAAGCAAAGGCATTTAGAGACACCAAATGCAGGTGGAGATATAGGTAGCGTATGTTTAGCAGTTGACTCAAAATTAACCCCTTCAGCGGTGGCGGCTGCAACGCATAGCAACACTGACGGGCTTAATATTTGACGGGCTTAATATTTGAACGCTCCTCCAGGGCAGAAGAGGCAGCAATTCAAATGTGATGCCCAAGGCGCCCTCCGAATAAACAGTACAAGCTGCATTTAAAAGGGGCAGTAGAAGGGACGATAGCTAGAGGAGGAGGAAGGAGCGCTGCAGGGATTCGGGGGAAGGAAAAGGCTTTGCCTGGCAGTGGGGAACTTCTCTGCTGGAGACTGATGTGTGTGTGATACAGAGGGAAAGGGGAAATAAACGAGATATATATATATATATACACACACACACACACATATATATATATATATGTATATATATAGTGAAGGGATTGGAGCACACACTTAAATAGTATAGACAAGGTATGCTCAACTTTAGTCCTCAAGCCATCCCCCCCTCCCCAACAGGTCAGGTTTTCAGGATATCCCTGCTTCAGCACAGCTGGCTCAATCAATCCCAGCTTCAGGGCAGGTGGCTCAATCAGTCCCTGCTTCAGCATAGGTGGCTCAATCACAGGCGCAGTCTTTCACCTGTGCTGAAGCTCGGTTATCCTGAAAACCTGACCTGTTGGGGGGGCTTGAGGACTGGAGTTGAGCCCCCCCTGGTATATTCCTGACTACAGGAGAGGGCGCTGCTGTCAGTACCTAGAAGATAATGTACAAAAACAACAAGCGCCAGGCACACCATTAAAATGCAAAAAAGGTTATTTACTGGCCCAGTGTTGCGGCTGCCTCTGGATACAGGCTCCGCAGGATACAGGCTCCGCAGGATACAGGCTCCGCAGGGTACAGGCTCCGCAGGATACAGGCTCCGCAGGACACAGGCTCCGCAGGGTACAGGCTCCGCAGGGTACAGGCTCCGCAGGACACAGGCTCCGCAGGGTACAGGCTCCGCAGGGTACAGGCTCCGCAGGACACAGGCTCCGCAGGGTACAGGCTCCGCAGGACACAGGCTCCGCAGGGTACAGGATCCGCAGGGTACAGGATCCGCAGGATAAAGGCGATAAAGTCTCTGCAGGATAAAGGCTCCGCAGGATACAGGCTCCGCAGGATACAGGCTCCGCAAGATACAGGCTCCGCAGGGTACAGGCTCCGCAGGATAAAGGCTCCACAGGGTAAAGGCTCCACAGGGTAAAGGCTGCCTCTGGATAAAGGCTCCGCAGGATAAAGGCTCTGCAGGATACAGGCTCTGCAGGGTAAAGGCTCTGCAGGGTAAAGGCTGGCTCTGCAGGGTACAGGCTCCGCAGGATACAGGCTCCGCAGGATACAGGCTCCGCAGGATAAAGGCTCCGCAGGATACAGGCTCCACAGGATACAAACTCCGCAGGATACAGGCTCCGCAAGATACAGGCTCCGCAGGGTACAGGCTCCGCAGGGTACAGGCTCCGCAGGATAAAGGCGATAAAGTCTCTGCAAGATAAAGGCTCCGCAGGGTAAAGGCTGCCTCTGGATAAAGGCTCTGCAGGGTAAAGGCTGCCTCTGGATAAAGGCTCTGCAGGATAAAGGCTCTGCAGGGTAAAGGCTGCCTCTGGATAAAGGCTCTGCAGGATACAGGCTCCGCAGGATAAAGGCTCCGCAGGATACAGGCTCCGCAGGATACAAACTCCGCACGATAAAGGCTCCGCAGGGTAAAGGCTGCCTCTGGATACAGGCTCCGCAGGATACAGACTCCGCAGGATACAGGCTCCGCAGAATAAAGGCTCCGCAGGATACAGGCTCCGCAGGATAAAGGCTCCGCAGGATAAAGGCTCTGCATGATAAAGGCTCTGCAGGAAAGGCTCCGCATGATAAAGGCTCCGCAGGATACAGGCTCTGCATGATCTCTGCTCCGCAGGATACATGCTCTGCATGATCTCTGCTCCGCAGGATACAGGCTCTGCATGATCTCTGCTCCGCAGGATACAGGCTCTGCATGATCTCTGCTCCGCAGGATACAGGCTCTGCATGATCTCTGCTCCGTAGGATACAGGCTCTGCATGATCTCTGCTCCGCAGGAGCTGAAACGTTGGGCCAATGAATTACCTTCTGTTTGTGCATATTTATGGTGTGCCGAGCCCTTTGTCATATATATAAAAAGATGTGGGGGTGTGGGCACCCCCATAACCAATATGGGTGAGCAGCCCGAATACAGACGCGAGGATTGGACATCAGGCACTCAACTCAGTCCCATAGTTTATTTGGTGAACACAATAGTGGGTTAACATTCTGGCCGTCCCACAGGCCTTCATCAGGATCCGGGCGTGTATATGGTGTGTGGGTGTCTAAAGGTGCAGTCCCACTTAGAACCAAAGTGACCACTAGTGGCCAGGACATGTTTATTAATATGTTACAACTAGTAGACAGACTTCTTATACTCCCATCTCACTGCTGCTTAGCGCACAGGGCTGTGTGTGCCTGAGCACCCACTGGGAGAGGGCATATCAAGTTATGCAGAGCGGAGGCAGAGCTAGCTGCAGTCAAAGCCACTTTAAACTTCATGTTACCCTGTTTACACACATTACAGGATACATTGTTACACGTGGTAAACACTCATATACTGGTCTGACCCTTTTTCATTATCACCATCATCTTTGTTGGAGTTTTGTAGCAAATGACAAATGAATACCGGTTCAGATATGCGTGATTCCAAATAATATGTGCCTGGAAATATAATGAATGTACATAGCATGTGTTTAATCACCCGCTCTGAACCCGCTGCATTAAACATAGCATGGCTGTGCCTTCCTGCCAGCTGCACTGTATGTGGGACGCTGCCTTCCCAGTCTCTCCTGGGCTTACTTGACCTGATAAGGGTTTGTAAAGAAAGGGAAGAGGGAGGGGAAAAAAAACTACCTTTGATAAGAAATGCATTAAGGAGCCATCACTTGGGCTTCCCGAGAAGGGAGAGACAGGGGCCGTCTGGGCTCTTCCAGTTCCACAGTGAAGCTGCCACACCGCGTCTCTTCCCGAGCCACATTCGTGGGTTTGACAAGGGGCAGATGAGACGGGGGAGTTATCGGGCCGGTTTTTAAGTCTATGCGGCAGCTGACGGCTGCAATAAGCGTCCGCGGATCGCTCAGAGCAACGTGCGCAAAGGTTCATGCTCTCTATTCTCAGCAGCCCCGTGGTTAACTCTTCCACTGCCACAGGGGCCTGCGCAGCGCTGGCAGGGAACGGGCCGCGTTCTCTGCCTTGCCTAGTTGCAGTAAGTACGACAGGCGGACGGGATTTGGCAGGTCAGGTTTGATGTTAAGGTCCCTTTTATTTCCCGGCTTTTCCCGCGGCTAAGGAAGGTGTGTATAGTGCGGGGTGGCCAACTCCCGTCTTCAAGAACCCCCCAACAGGCCAGGTTTTCAGGATATCTCTGCTTCAGCACAGGTGGCTCAATAAGAGCCACTGATTGAGCCACCTGTGCTGAAGCAGGGATCCTGAAAACCTGACCTGCTGGTGGCCCTTGAGGACTGGAGTTGGCCAGTCCTGGTATATGAAATTTAAAAATTGCTATATAAAAGGATTGGGTCCTTCTCATACATTACTTGTATCTAACCTTCCTTGCAGAGAAATATTCACGTATATATATATATACATACAGCATTGGGAACTGTATCTGTTTTTTATTTGATTTAAAAAAAAAAAATTAAATCCACACCAAGAGTTTAAAAACAAAAAAAAACATTAATTTTTGGGTTGAAAGCAAGAATTGCGCTGCTAAAAATGGACTTTTCAGTGCACTTCATGTCTCTTCCTGGCAGTCAAAGGGTTAAAAGCATCCAATAGCTATTATATGTTCAAAAGTCCTACCCTAAAACAGCGTTGTTTGCAAATTGCCCTTCTATGTGGTGCCCCTTTTATATATTCCATATCCTAATATTTTTTTTTTGTTTGTTGTTTTGAAGAAATGCGGGGGGGGGCAGCAGGGGGGGGCGGCGCGAACTTTGGGAAGCGCGAGAATAAATGCCACAGAATTTACATGGGGGGCTCAACTCCAGTCCGCCAGCTCAGGTCAGGTTTTCAGGATATCCCAGCTTCAGCACAGGTGGCTCAATCCGAGGCTGTCAAAGACTGAGCCCCCTGTGCTGAAGCAGGGACTGATTGAGCCACCGGTGCTGAAGCAGGGATATCCTGAAAACTGACCTGTTGGGTGGGGGCAGGGGGAGGCTTGAGGGCTGGAGTTCAGCACCTCTTGAATATTCACTGCTCCTCTCGGCGGCGGATTTTGCAATGGGTTTCAGGCCCCTATGGCAGTGAAAGTGTTAATGGATCAAACTTAGAAGAGGTGGAAATGCTGCAGCGCAATGCTTTATTCTGGCACGTCTTAGAAAAATCATAGTGGGGGCCATATTTAAACGTCCCAGCAAAAATGTTTCATTTGGGGATTGGGTGATTCGATAATTACTTTGTGTGATTAGGATGAGAAGGGAAAAGTAACGGGACAATGATAAAAAAAAATAACAGCATTAGGTCAGCGATTTAAGGTAAAATCTACTAAATGGCGTTTTGTTGCCACAAGAATCAGGTGATACACAGTTTGTCTCCGTCCGCTGCACAGACTTCTCCCGTCTTCTCATGCTGCTTATTATTTACCATGTATTTCTCTCCCAATGTTCAGCTGCAAAGAAAGAAGCTAGATTAAGTGTTCCCCGGCTGTCCCTTCAGCCCCAGAACCCCACAGCTAACTCTATGTCCGACTCCAAACTGTGCCCGGGGCAACAGGAGCCTGTCCCTCTGGTCAATAACCGCAAAGGAAGCCTCTTCTTACCCAGCGACCCTTCCCTGCTGCACCTGCAGCTACTGGGCTCCTCGGACACAGGACGCTCTGCCAGTCATAGGTTGCAGCGGGCGCTGAGCCTTCCAGACAAATACCGGTACCATCCCAAGCACCCTGTGTTCAACCAGGAGCTGTGTAGGTAGGCCCAGATGGGCACAGCGATACATGGCGGTCCGCGTGCTTCACTACTGTTGCAATGATGCCTTCTGCTGGGACAAAGTGGGATATGGCGCCATTATGTTACTAGTACCCGCACATGCCTACGGCAGCCATGGCGTTCATCTAGTGCCGCAAGTCTCCTCCGCTTTATAACAAGTTACAGCGAAGGAATTAAAACGTACCATTCACGGACGCAAGGAGGTCATCTGAAGGTTAAACTACCGGGGGGGTTAAAACGGCAGAATATGTCTGGGCTAAATACACCGGCTCTCGTGTTTTTATGGAATTCAGGGGTGGCTAACTCCGGTCCTCAAGGGCCACCAACAGGCCAGGTATTCGCAATATCCCTGCTTCAGCACACGTGGCTCAAACCAGTTGCTCAGTCATTCTGATAGAGCCACCTGTGCTGAAGCAGGGATATCCTTAAAACCTGACCTGGTGGTGGCTCTTAAGGACTTGAGTTGGTCACCCCCGAAAGAGAGTATTCCACCCCTGATTGAGAGTATTCCACCCCTGATTGAGAGTATTCCACCCCTGATTGAGAGTATTCCACCCCTGAAAGCGAGGATTCCACCCCTGATTGAGAGTATTCCACCCCTGATTGGGAGTATTCCACCCCTGATTGAGAGTATTCCACCCCTGATTGAGAGTATTCCACCCCTGATTGGGAGTATTCCACCCCTGATTGAGAGTATTCCACTCCTGAACCCTCTTTCTGCACCACTCTAATTAAAAATAAAATGCTGGGCGTGACTGATTTTACTTGGGCTGGCCCTGTCACGCCCTGGGAAATGCTCACATTCGCCTATCCGTTCCTTTAACTAGTCGCAGCTCACGCATTCACCTGCACATTCTTCCACCGGCCACGTGTACCCGCGCAGTTGGTGATCTGGTTATTCACTCTGTTGCCGGTAACGGCTCCCGTTGGGCTGTTATTCCCACTCATTCATTCTCTTTTATTATGTCACTTTGTGAATGAACGAGGCGGCAACTCAAGAGTTAACGGGCTGCGATGGTGCCGGCGTGATTGATTTCAATGGGGCTTTCCGTGCGATAGCGCCGTTTAGAGAATATGGCTCAGGGAGACTCGGCTTTCTCACGCCCTTCCCATCTACAAGCAGTCATTTAATGAGCTGCCATAATATAATAAATATCAGGTCCCACAATTATAATCTGCAGTCGCTAAACTAGACATTTCTTCACCGTAGAACTGGAAAGTATAAGCGTTTAAAAAAGAAGAAAAAACTTCTCATAAGCGTTCGATATTTATCAGTTCTTACACAAACCCCAGTAAAGATGGCATCATTCCTCCAGCAGTGAAGAGGTGGCAGAGAGTGTGACATTACTGACACCGCGTGTGCCGTCTGCCCGATGTGGAAACTAACAACTTAACCCATTGTTTGCCAGAATCCTGGAAATCGTTGAAACGTTGAACTCCCGTCCAAACCCAAAACCTGCAGTGACGGTATCTGTTTGGTCCTGGGCAGGTGGCGATTCTCCACGCACCCCTCCCGACTCCAGTATACAATCCGGCACCCTGAGGTTATGCACATTTTAGGCAGAGGGTCTGTTTGTTGAGGGTACGTGAGGTTTGTTTTGGAGAATGTGCTTGGAAGACGTAGAGACATAGCTAATGGTTTATTCACGTAGACCTGATAACATTACCACATTGGTAATGACCGTTCATTCTCCTTGTAGACCACAGGTGGCCAACTCCAGCCCTCAAGAGCCACCAACAGGTCAGGTTTTAAGGATACGCTTGCATCAGGACAGGTGGCTCAATCAGTGGCGCAGGCTTCGATAGAGCCAATGATTGAGCCACCTGTGCTGAATCAGGGGTATCCTTAAAACCTGGCCTGTTGGCCCGCCCTGTTGTAGTGCAGGAGAGTTTGTACGTTATTGATTTCTAACCCCAGTAAATAGACTATGAAATATCAAATCACACCGCAGAAAACATGGGATGAGAAGCCGCAGGGCCGTTCTGGGGCAGAACTCAGACAGAACAGGACAGTCATCTTATACCACACAGAGTCAATGTAACAAGGCATTCCCATTCCGCCCAGTGGGCTTATAATGGGATGTAGCAAATTGTGCTACTTTCTAGCGTTCTTTTTTTTTTTTTACTAAGGTCCCAATCTGTGCCAGGTCTGAGGGTAACATAGTCCTCCCAAGCTAACAATGTACACCTGTATATTACATTTTATATGTAACCCTCTCTCTGCAAGCGGTGCCCGCAATGCACGGGCATGATTGATTAATTAATACTACTCCGTGCAGAATATGGTGCAATGCATTAAATCAGAGGTAGTTTTTCCATTCTGCAATGTATTGTCGGCTCATATGGAAGCTAAAAGGTTAATTGTCCATTCTCGACCCGGGCGACACCAGCTTTGCACGTGAATAGAAGTTGATCTTGAAGACAATCTGTAAAAGACAGTCCGAGGAGGCTGGAACTGGACTTGTGAACGTGCTGTCCAACATGCTACAGTACAACCTGATTGTACGTGCAAACTAACCCCAGAAGAAGACTGAGCTTTCGGGAGATTCGTTAGGAGGAGGGTGACATCTACTTCCCTAAAAAAACTGCAGATGGGGCAATTCTGCAGACGCTTCCGATGGTCTCACCTGCAGAATCTGTCCTCGTTGCAAAATCTAAGGCGTTCCCGGGATGGGTTTCATTCATTAAGGTTTCTGTAGGGCTGAGGATCTCAACCTCAGTCTTCCATACCCCCACCAACAGGTCAGGTATCCAGCATATCCCTGCTTCAGCACAGGTGGCTCAATCTTTGACTGAGCCGCCTGTGCTGAAGCAGGGACATCCTTCAACCCTGACCTGTTGGTGGCCCTTGAGAACTGGGGTTGGCCACCCAACCCTATAACATGCCGCGGTCATATTGCTCATAGGAGGGAATGTGCCCAGAAAACCCGCCGGAAGCTACAGAAGTCTGGCGTAGGGACCGGAGTTGAGAAGCTCTGTTGTAGAAGGAAAAGTGCCAGACCCTAACCACAAAACATGAAGACCGAGCCACCTGTGCTGAAGCAGGGATGCCCTTAAAACCCAACCTGCTGGTGGCCCTTGAAGACCGGAGCTGGCCGCCCCTGTGCTGCGGGATTTTGTGAATCTTCTAAGAAAGGCCAAATTCACTGCGACCTTGGAATCGTTATATTAATCGTACCTCTCTGAGATATCCACCATGAACCAGCCGGGAGCTGGGAGCAGGATGGGTGTCCCACGGAATCCGTTTTGGGCTTCTTGGGCCCAAATTCTAAACAAATGTTTAGCTATGAAACAACTACGACAGCCACCATGCTATATACAGTACGCTATATACAGCACATATAGCAGTAGGTTTAATGGTCCCATTTCCTCCACCGGCAGATGTATTCCTGCTCGTATTGTAACTTGCTGGCACTTCTGCGGTATCCTCCGTGGAATACTTACTCTGCCCTGTAAATGGGAGTGTGAATAACAATACATGCACCACACAGAGGCTCGTACCTACCAAGCAAGGCTATATCACGGTACTCTTGGATCTTGCTGCATCGGAAGGTGTCTTATTGCATAGCACTGTTAAGTAAATATGGGCCAGAATCTCGCGGGGTTGCTTGGGAAATCACGGACGACGGTGCAGCATTTCAAAGAAAGATCCAGAAATGTGTATTAGGGCTCAGCGTGCCAAGACTGAGGGGGTTCGCTGCTTTTAACACTCCAAACGCTCACGTTATTATACAGGAATTGAGGTGCAGGGTGACCCTGTATTGTAATTAACAGCATCATTTACATTAAGTGCTTAAACGTGCCAATAAATGACTTTTTTTGAGCTGATGCCTTAAATACTAATCAATAACAATAATATATATATATATATATTTCTTATACAGTAATGTGCAGACATAAGGAGTCCCTGCCCTGAAGAGCTTGCAATCTAGTGTTAGTGCCTGAGACATAGGGAGATAACGTAACTTGTGATTTGAACCATGTTCAACAACTTAAAAGGCCGTGTTCGTAACGCTAAGCTCCTCCTCCGGCGCATCATTAAAGGGAGAGTTTGTAGGTATTCGTCAGATAGTTTCCGTGATTTGAGGGGTTCAGGGTCTCCCCGATCAGGGAGGGAAATACACCATCGCTTCTACGTGTCACTTAATCACTGTTGGAGTAGTCATACTGTAGCCACGCTCTATAGAACGCGATCCATTAATAGGTTAACGGAGCGTTACATGATTTGGTTAATAACATCTGTGTCCAGTACATTTCAGACCCCGGGAGGGTCTTTCATTAATAGAAACAAACCACTGGCGGTCTCTGTCTAGAGATGGAATTGGGGGAATAGGGAGAGTTGGGGACTTTTTGGGGTGGATACCGGATGGAGCGAGGCATCTCAGGCTGGATGCTGGGGAGAGAAAGATGCTCGATAGCATGTACAATGTAGATGGAGGCGCGTCACAGCATTGTAAGCAGTGTACCATGGTCTTTCTCTCAGTATATGGTAAAACAAAACCTCCACCAGAGCGCCACCGTCCCTCTGGCACTCACGATCTCGTGATCGCGCCATCACTGATGACGGAAATGGAACAGGAGATCCTTCTCCTCTTTCGTTCCACTGAGCGCGATCTCCCACACAAAAACTAGCAGGTAGAATATGACGTCGCTATTACGTCAGGGGCGGCCAACTCCAGTCCTCAAGGGCCACCAAGGGGTCAGGTTTTAAGGATATCCCTGCTTCAGCACAGGTTGCTCAAGCAGTCCCTGCTTCAGCATTGGTGGCTCAATCAGTCTCTGCTTCAGCAGAGGTGGCTCAGTCTTATACTGAGCCACTGATTGAGCCACCAGTGCTAAAGCAGGGATATCCTAAAACACCTGACCTTTGGTGGCCCTTGAAGACTGTAGTTGGCAGCCCCTGCACTATGTCATGGGACCCCCATAGTGCCAGACCCCATGACATAGTAACTATGTCTATAGGCGCCCAAAGAGTTCAATGTTATATGATTGTGTCATTTTGATGGTAGATTCACCTATATTGGCTTAATAAATCTCAAACTTCAGCTAACCCAAGCAAGTGTAACCCTTATACACATACCACCGCTCACCACTGCATGTTCTTAGTCGCATAGTGAGCATAGGGACTGAACTCTACACTGTGAGGTCTATTCACAAAGCGCTAACATTGATAATGCATTGTTAATGATCGTAAGCTTGAGTTTGGAGCTTGGTGTATAGTGTTGAATTCTCAGAGGACAGAAATAATCAGGAAAAGGTGTCTTTAATGATAAGAATTAGCTTTATTTGGCATAGAGACCATACTGTTCCCTCTCCCAGTCAGGTTGGCGGACTGGTTAGGCTTGGGTTGGCATAGAGGCTGTCCCTCTCCTTCACTGTCGGGGCTGGGTTTGCCGTGTGTTAGCTTTGCAGGGCGTTTAGCTCCCACAATACCAGAGACTTTCCTTGCAGCGTAGAGGGTCACACTCCTTGGGTCTCCAGCCGTCAGAAAGTAATCCGCTCACGAGCGAGATCCTGGTGATTTTTGCATGAATTGTGAATACAGCAGCTTGTTGTAACAGCCCATGCTGATAAAACCAGTACCAGCTTCTGCTTCTCAATGTGCTTTGTGTCCTCACGACTGACAGCTTCCGTTGTAGGCTAGTGGTGCTTTAGCTGTGAGTGACTGACTTGTTAAGTGTTTTGTCTGTTTGCCTTTCACCCTTGTTCTTCTTCTTCTGTTAGTTTCTTGTTGTGTTCTGTCTACAGTCCTCCTCACTCTTCCCTGCCTGACCGCTTTGCCTATGTTTGCAGTTGAAGATGATCATCCATCGGCACTATCACCTAAAAAAAAGCAGCGAAACGGAGGCATGAGAAACTCCCCAAACTCCTCACCCAACACCATGAGGTAAGAGATGGAAAGAGAATGAGGGGGTGACCAGGACAGGCCTCCGGTGACGTGTAACCTACCCACAGGGAATACCAATGTCTCCTCATGAATTAGAAAATAGTTGCAAATTTACATATACGTATGAAATTCAGCTCCTTTGATTTCCTGTGCCAAAAAGAATCTCATGTTTGGTACTTGGGGATGGAAAGTATAAGAAACAGGGCTCCACAGAATTTTCAAGATACTGTAGATTTATTGCCAACAAATTGACTTACCTGGGGAGGCATTGGGAGTTCCTTGTTCAAGGTCAAACGAATATGGCAATTGGTGGACCTTCCCACATCAGAGGCAAGACACTTTATTCAGGGGTATATTTACTAAGATGTGAGAAGCAGTAAGGCACCTTTTAGCTCATTTACCAAAATAGGCTATAAGGCACATTACCGCTTAGCACAATTTAGTAAAAATGGCCTACAATGCCTTGCAACAACAAGTTTAATCAATGTTTCAGAAAAGTAACCTTATCAGTGGTATGGTCAGTGAACATTTACTATTCGTGTGTTATAATATGTCATTGTTAATAACTCCACATGTATTTTAGCATTGTAGGTGAATTCCCTATGAACCAAATTATGGAAGCTACTGGGTTTGCCTTGGAGGAACCCTGACTCTCTCTTACATTATTGTTGAATCTTTGGTGTCATTGTGAATTTATATCTGTTGAGATGATAATCTCTTATTTCTAATAGAGATGCTATTCTCTGAACTGAATGGAAAAATATTACACTCCGCTTTTAGAGATAGTGTTCTAGATTGGCTAACGATCCATTTTAACTGATCAGAAGGGGCCTTATACCATAGCATTGTTTAGTAAATCAGGGCCCATACCTGTTAGGGACAGAAAAAAGCAATAATTGATTGATCGTGGAGATATTAATGGGGGTTCTTGAGGACTGGAGTTGAGCACCCCTGCAGTAGACGATAAGCAGGACCATTTCTGGACAAAGCTAATGAGTAGTAGTGAGCTGTCCGTGGTGCTGCGGGTGCTAGGTAAAATACAGCCTGGCAGCTGTCCCAGGTGCTGCAGAAAAAACTCAATTTTTATACATTGAGACCATAACTCTATGTACAGAGTATACAGCTCTGGCTTCACCCTTGGATCAGTTTTTTCACAGAGCAGCGGGCAATGTGTCAGTGTTTAAACCCTCATCTCTATTCTACTCTTTGGAAATAAACGGTGCAGCCATAGAAGTGAAAAATATGAGACGGGCGGAAAATAGAAAACCTGCCGTGTTGTTAGATGGCTTTCAAAAGCACAAGTATTTATTCTGTCAGCGTATCAGCAGGTAATGACAGAGCTGGAAAAAAAACAATTTCTGTCACGGAAAACAATTTGAAAAGGCGTTTGAGAAAATACGCAGGGGCCTATGCACTAAGCGTTCATAAAAAAAAATCGCCGGCCCATTTAAATCGCCTGTTTTTTGAGCGTTGCTACTGTATCACGGTATTCAGAAAGCCTCGTTTACCCGTGATAGCAAAATTCCCAAAAAGAGCGAGTAGCCGGCGACGTGATGATCGCCTCTGAAAAGGCGTTACCCGGCGCTGCACAGAGAGCCGCCTCTCCCTGCGCAAATCTCGCCCGCAATTAATGTTTTTTTTTAAATATAAATTTTATTACTAGTGTAGATGAGCAGGGGTCTCTGGATCAGAACCGCGTTGATTTGAGGTCCGAGGACCCACTGCTTCCAAGATACAGGCCCGTAATGGGGTGCGGTATCTCCTATGCACTTTATTCCCACGGTCACGTGACGCGGGACATATAAATGCATAGGAGATACTGGCACCCCATAACATAAAAATACTTTTTTTCTATTGATTGTTGTTTTTCTTTTCCGTTTATTGTTTGGCTTAAATTGTTTGTAATTTGGATGGCTTGTTTTTATTTAATTTTTCAATTGTTTAGCATTTTTAATTACTTATTTATTTTGTTGGCTACTCGTTTAATTGGTTTAGTGTTTTTATTAATTAATTGATTTGTTGGCTAGTGGTTTAAATCCATTAATTGTTTTGTTGGTTAATGCTTTTATTTATTTAATTGATTGGTTGGCTAGTGCTTTTATTTATTTAATTGGGTGGCTAGTGCTTTTATTTATTTAATTGGGGTGTTTAGGTGCTTGTGTATCTTTTATTATTGTGTATTTTTGGCCTTCATGCTTTTTTATTAGGGTGACCATTGACTGCTATAGTGGCTTATCATGCCCATATTATATGGGTATGATGTACCACTGTGCCAATCAATGGGTACAGGGTGGGTATAGTGGGACCGGGGTGGGTGGGTAGCGGGGGAGGGTGGGTTAACCCCTTAATTCCTATAGCAGTTATTAACCGCTATGGTGATTAAGGGGTTAGGGGCCATTAGATTGTATTTTTTCATGTATTCTTTCTGGCATCGGAGGACATGGACCTGCAGTTTGCTGACGAGGACGCCGTCCATGATGGCAGGGGTAAATAGAAAGGTTTATTTATGCTGGCTGGCTAATGTTTTATTTAATAATGGGCAAATGAGCAGTTATCCATATCTGGATAATAGTTATTTTGCCCATTACAGTACTGTATGTGTTGGGGGGGGGGGGAGGAGGGGAGTATTTATTTAAATACATTGGGGAAAAAATTTGGGAACAGGATTGGTACCGCAGGCCAGCAGGGACCCGCGGATACCACCCGAGGGCCCCCAGACACCCCCGGGGACCACCTGAGGGCCTAAAGACACCCGTGGGGACCACTTGAGGGACCCCCGGACACCCGTGGCCTCTGGTATAAATCTTGTGGGGGTAGAGGAGGTGGATATTAGTGTTTATTGTTGGTAGCGTGTGTGGGTGAAGGGGGTATTTGGCCCTTGGTGGGTAGCGGGAGGGGTTAACCCCTTCATTGCCTTAGCGGTTAGCTAAGGTAATGAAGTTGCCTGTAAATGCATTTTGCGGTGCTGATATTAATGGGTATCAGCTCCGGAGTCTCCCGACATCAATCCGATGCAGGAAAAATGCATTTTTTTTTCTCTTAAGTCCCGCCTTCTCAGCAGGTTCTCACCACCTTCACGCCAACTTTTCCTGGCGTGAGGATTTTGGGAGAAACTCGCCATTCTAGAGCCGCGATTAGCCTCGATAAGCTAATCGCGGCTACTAGAATTGCACGAGTTTCAGAACCTTTTTTTTGAAGGCTCAAAATGTTGTCGATTCAGTCTTTTATCGCCCAATTTTCTACGCTTATACAATCGTAGTAGGCATTTTGGCCGATAAGTGGCTTCTGAACGCTTATAGCATAGGCCCCGTAGTCTGTAAAGTGGGTGCCCTCTCCCCTCTTCCTTTGCCTGTGTAGTTGGAAACGAGCTCTGACACTAATGATAACATGAAGCAATCAGTCGGCTCCCATGATATGCTAGCCTGAGGCTAGTCTCCGTTTGAAGTGGTGACTCTGAGTACAGCTATCTGTTCACAGGGAATATGTTAGATGTATTACTACAATCTGAGATGAACCTCAGATTTACCTTTCCCTTTTATGCTGTCGATTGAAATCAAATCTTCGTTAATTGATTTGGACGGTGAAGGGAGAGGAAAATACTAATAACATACAGGCTGCTCATCTGAGTTCTTCTTGGAGTTACACAATGCAGCTGTGATGCGACAGTGCGGTAATTAGGAGATTCAGAAGTTTCTTAGGAGCTGTCTGGAAGCCACATAATCGGGGTGGCAGGATTTGTGAAGCAAGAGAACGTGGATTCTAAACTCATCCAATCATAAAAAGAGAAGGTAACCACAGCTCGTCAATTTCCAACCAGGAATCCGGAAACTTCCAATTCAGAACATAAAAAATAACCCAGCTGTGGCAAAACTCATAACTGAATTTGAACCAAGTTTCATCAAAACAACTGTCCACAAGGACAGAGATCAGACCGAACCTGGAGTCTCCCAACTCAAAGGTGAGATGGAGCCAGGATACTTCAGATTCGGACAGAACCCAAAACACACAGACTCGGAACAAACACTTGCAAGTTAAGAGCAGAACTAAAACTCGAAAGCATCAAACTTTTAAGCATAACTGAAAGCCGAAATTTGACAAACACAAGACTTGGATAGAATCTGGACTTGCCAAACTTGTACAAAAGTTAAACCAGAACTTGGTAAACTCTGCGTTTTATGAATGAGGCACTTAAAGAATTCAGAAATAACCAGAATGTACATCTTCAGAGCCAATAAAGAAGCAAAATAAACCCATATACAGTACAGAACCCCATATTGCAAAACCTCAAAGACAAACAGCATCCATAAATAATTGAAAGAGCACTCCAAGTCTCAACCATGAAATGTATCCCCCTAATAACAATTATGGGTTGCAGAGCTCCCTGGCAGTAAAGAGGTGGCTAACACATTTGGACACCCTTAGCAGCGAGGGGTACAGTACCTTCTGCATCTAAAAGCAAGGGACACATTCTGTATTGCCTCTTCTTTTTGTAGGAAACGAATGTGGGTGAACCATTAAAAAAAATCCTACATAAACTGCAGCTGTGGAAACAACCCCTCCATGTGGGTATTAACACACGTAGAACAGTAAATAACAGGCAAGGCTTTCTGTTATATTGTATGCAGGAGAAAAGGACTACGGTGGCCGCCCCCTTTATTAAACCCTTGTCAGGGATCCAGAAGTGGCCGGAACATTGCTCCTATTTTCATGTACGCCACATCTATCTGAAATGTAACTGCTTGTCTTTTATCTTGTTTCTTTATTGTATGACTCGTTTTAAAACGGCTGTAATAATAACAGGAGGGTAAAAAAAACCTCTGCTAGTACTAACTGGCCTCACGGAGCAGAAAACCTCACCCCCTTTTCTTGCTCTGTTAAATCTCTCTCCTTCCTTTGATCTTGAGTGATAATAATTCTAGGGAGTTATTTACACTGTTTTCATGTGCTTCAAAGCCGTGTCAAGATTCTGGCGCTTTAGGGTACATCTTTACCCTACAGGCCCTGGAGAATTCAGCTGACAGTTCAGTAGCTAGGTGCAGGGCTTTTTTTTTTTCATGCTGTTGCCTTCAGCTAAACATCAAATTACCAGATACCAGAGAGCCAAGCTCTGCACAAAAAGGCCATTCCTGTAGGTATATTATACCATATATATATTAAATACTTTAGTGTTATCCAGTACATTTTATGTGCAATACAAAGTGATGGGTTTAGGGTGCCTCAGGGTGTCTTTCTTTTTTTTTCTTATTTATTTATTTTTTTGTATTCCACGCATTTTTTTTTTTTTTTTTTAACATTTATTTAACTTATTCCACTAGCAGGGAAAGTGAGGCTGCCTGGTATACTGTGCGCGTTCCTTACAGGGCTCTCCAGCCCTGGAGGCGTTTGTAAATAAGTAATGATTAACAGATTGGCTGTGGGTTTTTGAAAAGCATGGCTGTGTCAGTTTGTATGATGAGGTGGGATGTTCAAAGCGGAAGCCGGTTTTCAGTGCTCATCAGAGAACTGCCGGGAAAGAGGAGGAGAGAGGGTGGGGGGGAGAGGCAGAGAGGAGAGAGGAGTGAGTTGGGGGAGAAAAGGGAGAGGGGTTTTCTGAAAGAGAAGAAAAAAGGGGGAAAGCTAAGAGGAGAAAGTACTGTAGTGTAAGGGAGAGAAGAGAGACTGGAAATAAGAGAAGGATGGAGAGAGAAGAGGAAAACTGAATGACAGGGTGATGGATAGAGAGCGTGGGATGAAGATTAGAGTAATAGAGGAGAGGAGCGAGGGATTCTTAAATTGCCACTTAGCCTGTTGGTGATTTGACTCTCTAAATCTGAGATTGTAATGGAGGAAGTGAATGTTTACGAAGGAGGTAACGTGAAAGTATATGGAGACAGATCATTTATTGTAGAGAGTGAGTGCCCCATGATAATCAGTGGAAGCAAAACATCTTAGAGAGACAGACTCAGTGAAAGTTTATGGAGACGTAATTGTTTTTAAGAGGAAGACTCTATTCCGGGCAAAAGCCTTTAACAAATATTAGTGGCTTTCTCACGTTAGTATATACTGTACACCTCTGTAAGGTATAGTCTGTGAGAGCATGTGGAGGTGGAGCCATTGCAACTAGAGTGCAGAGTGCTGGAGATGTATATTCCAGTGCTTCAGCAAGAGACAGTTTGAGAGGCCGGGGAGCAGGCCAATGGTTTGTCCCCATGCACTGTGAGAAGCTGTATCTGTCTGACACTGGCCCCTGGACCAGCATCACCATCACCAAAGGGACAGCATCATTACACAAAGCTAGACCTCAGCAACTCTTCCACTTGTGATTTTCATATATATAGAAAGATCCTACCAAGGAAGATACAAAGTGACATGTACTGTACATCTCAGGCATGTGCTGAGTGTTACGGCTATAGCTGGAGAATATGCCCAATCTCTTCAGTGACAGAAGAACCTTCAAAGACAATACCCTGTGGTATTCCAAGGGTTTAAGCAATTATTGGATGGAACCGGTCTCTGAAACTCCTTCTCTTCACAGACAATATTACTTAATGGAGACATTTGTGGATTCTGCCATGCTGACTTTATTCATAGTATCCACAACAACTCTCTGTACTATAGGACGCGTCCTCTCCAGTATGGAATGTTGTTTGTCTAGGTGTGTAGTCATACTCAGCATTGTCATATATCTCCAGCCTCAGTCTGAGCCTGGTACTTCCCAATCTCTTATAGAGACAGCAAGGTGAGATGTGGAGACATCAGTGAAACATAACCATTCAGCCCTCCTCCAACTGCCTCCCCCCCACCCCTCTAATACAGAGATTCCAGGCACAGAGACCTCTCAAACCGCTGCTTCCACCCCACAGAGACATCTGTGACGCAGACATCTCAAGAGAGCCACATACCCCTCACCCCCCCTTTCACCTCCTACAGGTACATACCCCTCAACTCTCATAGAGACAAGGGCACCAGAGACACACAACTCTCATCCCCTCCTAATACAGAGGTGGCAGGGACAGAGGTTCTCAAACATCCGCCCCACCAATAGACACAGCTAGGATGCACAGCTCAGCACTCCCCTATCCCCCATGGAAACATATACCCCTCCGCAGAGATATTAGGGACACATACTGTACCCCTGACCAACTCCCACATCCAAGACAAACCTCTCCCCTCCTCCGTGTAAGGGCTGTTAGAGTCTTTGAATGTGGCTTTCTTTGTCACCGACGTCTATGTTTTCATGTTATGTTCCCAACGGGGACACAGAGCTGTTAACGCGTTTGGGGTACCCTCTTGTGTTTGTATTTCCTTCCCCAAGTTGGAGGCTCAGGCTACATGGTTCATGCATATACTGTAAGATCTTCTCCTTGGGTCACCTATCGTCCTTGGTACCCCCAGCGCTTACATGGGTCCTGATTCCTGAAGGGATAATAACTTGTCTCAGCAGATGATGCTGTGCGTATCACTGCTCATCACAAGTCATCAGCTTTCCCAGTGACAACCTGACAGCTGAGAGAGAGAACTGTGTCCTGCATGGGCTTCGGAGTGCCAGTCAGGGCTGTCGGGGAAGATTGAAATGACAAGGTCCCAGCGAGCACACACCCTGAAATATTCGGACTGGTGAGACAGCTCTAGCTGCTTCCACCATTATACTCACCAACAGTGGATCCACAGGCCCCACACAGGGTGTGCTACACGCATGGGAGCGTAACCTCATTTTTATAGGTGCCTCTTCATTATGGATACCACTGTGACATTTTCAGTGAGACATTCTATCATTCTTACCTGATTTCGACAATCCCTCTAAAATATATGTATATTGAGGGGACATATTTCCACATTCCTGCAGACCACGCCTAAACTTCCTTTCATCCTTGTTACATAATAATAATAGTTTTTCTTGTATAACGCTGACAGTGCTATGCTGCATTGTACATAGATTTTTTTTGCAGACAAAGTCCCTGCCCCGCAGAGCTTACAATCTATGTGTTTTGGTGCCTGAGGCACAGGGAGGTAAAGCGACTTGCCCAAGGTCACAAGGAGCCGACACCGGGTATAGAACCAGGTTCCCCTGCTCCACACTCTGTGTTATTGTTCTCAGTCAGTGTTTTTACTCCGAGACGTTCCTCTACATGGGAAAAAGTGCCCCTGAAAATGCCTAAGATGGCAGATAGAACCAGATGAAGCTTTTACTCCAGTCTGATTCTGCCTCTGCCCTCACTTCCGAGAGAACTTCCGAGGAAAGCAATGAATCCGTACGGGTGAGACCAGCAGAGGCTGAGAGTAAAGCCTTCCTGATACAGTAACAAAACTGAAGGATACAATTGTTTACAAGACAGTCACTTCTGAAATGATGTTTGAAAACAATTTCAGGTAGAGCTTGAATCGGTCAGCACTCTCATGTGACACACTGTGACTGTCTCATACTCTCTCATGTGACACACTGTGACTCATACTCATGTGACACACTGACTGTCTCATACTCTCTCATGTGACACACTGTGACTGTCTCATACTCTCATGTGACACACTGTGACTGTCTCATACTCTCTCATGTGACACACTGTGACTCTCATACTCATGTGACACACTGACTGTCTCATACTCTCTCATGTGACACACTGTGACTGTCTCATACTCTCTCACGTGACACACTGTGACTGTCTCATACTCTCTCACGTGACACACTGTGACACGTGGAGTTGGAAGTACGTGAGATTGGGGGGGAGTTGGAAGTACGTGAGATTGGGGGGGAGTTGGAAGTACGTGAGATTGGGGGGGAGTTGGAAGTACGTGAGATTGGGGGGGAGTTGGAAGTACGTGAGATTGGGGGGGGAGTTGGAAGTACGTGAGATGGGGGGGGGGAGTTGGAAGCTCGCGAGATTGGGGGGGTTTGGAAGTATGCGAGATTGGGGGGGATGGAAGTACAAGGGGGAGTACATGGGAGGGGAGTTGGAAGTACATGGGGGGAGTTTGAAGTTCATGTGGGGAGTTGGAAGTACATGGGGGAGTAAATGGGGGAGTTGGAAGTACATGGGGGGGAGTTGGAAGTACATGGGGGGAAGTAAATGGGGGGGGAGTTGGAAGTACATGGGGGGGAGTTGGAAGTACATGGGGGGAAGTAAATGGGGAGGAGTTGGAAGTACATGGGGGGAGTTGGAAGTACATGGGAGGAAGTAAATGGGGGGAGTTGGAAGTACATGGGGGGGGAGTAAATGGGGAGGAGTTGGAAGTACATGGGGGGGAGTAAATGGGGGGGGGGAGTTGGAAGTACATGGGGGGAGTTGGAAGTACATGGGGGAAGTAAATGGGGAGGAGTTGGAAGTACATGGGGGGGAGTAAATGGCGGGGAATTGGAAGAACATGGGGGGAAGTAAATGGGGGGGGGGGAGTTGGAAGTACATGGGGGGGAGTAAATGGGGAGGAGTTGGAAGTACATGGGGGGGAGTTGGAAGTACATGAGGGGGAGTAAATGGGGGGGAGTTGGAAGTACATGGGGGGGAGTAAATGAGGGGGAGTTGGAAGTACATGGGGGGAGTAAATGGGGAGGAGTTGGAAGTACATGGGGGGGAATTGGAAGTACATGGGGGGGAGTTGGAAGTACATGGGGGGAAGTAAATGGGGGGGGGAGTTGGAAGTACATGGGGGGGAGTTGGAAGTACATGGGGGGAATTGGAAGTACATGGGGGGGGAGTTGGAAGTACATGGGGGGAAGTAAATGGGGGGGGAGTTGGAAGTATATGGGGGGGGAGTTGGAAGTACATGGGGGGAAGTAAATGGGGGGGGAGTTGGAAGTACATGGGGGGGAGTTGGAAGTACATGGGGGGAAGTAAATGGGGAGGAGTTGGAAGTACATGGGGGGGAGTAAATGGGGGGGAATTGGAAGTACATGGGGGGAAGTAAATTGGGGGGGAGTTGGAAGTACATGGGGGGCAGTAAATGGGGAGGAGTTGGAAGTACATGGGGGGGAGTTGGAAGTACATGGGGGGGAGTTGGAAGTACATGGGGGGAGTAAATGGGGGGGAGTTGCAAGTACATGGGGGGGAGTAAATGGGGAGGAGTTGGAAGTACATGGGGGGGAGTAAATGGGGGGGAGTTGGAAGTACATGGGGGAGTAAATGGGGGGGAGTTGCAAGTACATGGGGGGAAGTAAATGGGGGGGAGTTGCAAGTACATGGGGGGAGTAAATGGGGGGGAGTTGGAAGTACATGGGGGGAGTAAATGGGGGGGAGTTGCAAGTACATGGGGGGGATGTAAATGGTGGGGAGTTGCAAGTACATGGGGGGGGGAGTTGGAAGTACATGGGGGGGAGTAAATGGGGGGGAGTTGGAAGTACATGGGGGGAGTTGGAAGTACATGGGGGGGAGTAAATGGGGGGGAGTTGGAAGTACATGGGGGGAGTTGGAAGTACATGGGGGGGAGTTGGAAGTACATGGGGGGGAGTTGGAAGTACATGGGGGGGAGTTGGAAGTACATGGGGGGGAGTTGGAAGTACATGGGGGGAGTTGGAAGTACATGGGGGGGAGTTGGAAGTACATGGGGGGGAGTTGGAAGTACATGGGGGGGAGTTGGAAGTACATGGGGGGGAGTAAATGGGGGGGAGTTGGAAGTACATGGGGGGGAGTACATGGGGGGGAGTTGGAAGTACATGGGGGGGAGTTGGACGTACATGCTTTTTCACTTGCAGAGCTGCAGTGTCAGAGACAGGATGTGTTTTGATATTACTCAGAACTCTTCTCTGTATTACAGGTCCCTGTGAGCATCTCCCGTCCCTGTGAGATCTGTGGTTTAGCTGCAGGCTCTCTGCCCCTCAGGCAGCCTTTTTTGGGTTGCCTTCTGGCAGTTCTCTCTCTTAGCTTTGCTCTCAGAGTTTAAAACAGCATTACAGGTTCATGTAAATGTAGTTAACACGATGGGGTCTGTGCCGCTCCGCTCCTGAGAGATCGGCTATTCCATCCATTAGCGGAAGAAACTTTTTTAGGAAGTTTGGCACATTTCATGCATCTTTTGCAGATGAAGGTTATATGATCTCAGACCTGTAAGTTTGTCTGCTACGGGATAATGGGGAAGGGCAGGGTTGCAGACCGGTCGGAGACGTGCGAATGAGCCACACGTGGGATTTGTATTTGCAATAACAAAGGGGAAAGAATTTATACAAAGAAAGGCGGACCTCGCCATTGATACATTTAATTATTACTGTATGTGTGTTACAATGTTCTCCCTTTAACTCCTCCTATTGCCCCATATAACCGGTCCCTATACCCCCTCCATTTGTTCCAAAAAACAACTCCCTATAATTCCTCACATAGCTCCCTATAACTCTTATTGCCCCATATAACCGGTCCCTATAACTCTTATTGCCCCATATAACCGGTTCCTATAACTCCTATTGCCCCATATAACCGGTCCCTATAACTCCTATTGCCCCATATAAACTCTCCTTATAACTCAGTCCATTGCACCATTTAACCGCTCTCTATAACTCCTCCTATTACCCCATATAGCCTCTCCCTATAACTCCTCTTATTACCCCATATAACCCCTCCCATACAGAGGTCTGTAACTCGGGAAGCAGGGGGTCCCCGAGGCTGAAATTAATGCGGATCTGCTCCGGAGACCCCCTGCTTCAATACTGGTATTAAAATAAATGCAGATTCATTACCTTAGTGGCTAGCCGGTAAGGCAATGAAAGGGTTAGGCCAGAGGAGCCTGGTTTATTGGGGGTTAGAGGGGGTGGGTGAAGGGGGTAGCTGCCCCAGGGTGAGTGGTTAGACCTACCGGGAAGGTTGCGGGAGGGGTTAACTCCTTTATTACCTTAGCAGTAGTAACTTCTAAGGTAATGAAGGGATTAACCCCTCCCACTACCTACCTAAGAAGCCTAACCACCCACCCTGGGGCAACTACCCCCTTCACTCACCCTCTCTACCCCCAATAAACATTAAAATACAATACAAACACCAATACAATGATTGATTGCCAGTGTGGTTACCTATGCCTATCAATGGGAGCAAAGATAACCCCAATGGCAATGAATGGGCACACTACATCCCCCGCCCCCCATCTCCTCAACACATACAGTACAGTAATGGGCAAAATCCCTATTATCCAGATCTGGATAATAGCGCATTTTCCCATTAAAAAATAAAGCATTATCAAAACATTACCCAGCCATAATATAGTAAATAAAAGTTGTACTTACCCCTGCCAGAATGAAGGCCATCCTCGTCCTCTTTGTCCTCCTCGTCCTTTTCGTCCTCGTCCTCCTCGTCTTCAGTGGGCACTGACAGTTAAAAAAAACTAACTACTGACCTGTAACCCCTTAATCACCTTAGTGGGTTTTAACCAATATCGTAATTAAGGGTTTAACCCCCCCCCCCCTCCTGCTACCCACCCGGGAGACCTAACCACCCTCCCTGGGCAACTACCCCAAACTAAAACCTAAAAATTAAATTAAAAAGAACCACAAAATAAAATACATTACATTTAAATAAAAACAAACATTTTACAATAAACCCATTGCTTGTCACTGTAGTAAACCATGCCCACAATATGGGCACGGATTGCCACAATATGGGCATGGATTGCCACAATAGCAACAAATGGGCAAGCTACAAATAAAAAACAAGCACTAAATAAAATACATTATATTTAATAAAATAAAATTAATAAAATACTGTTCATTATATTTAAATTAACAATATAAAAAAATATATGTATATAGATGTGTTGGTCCCACTCACAGATTTCTCGGTGTATAAAAACATATCAGAGATCCACCCCTCTCTGATGGGAGCACTGGGTGGTGATCCCTCCCAAAGGCGGACTTTAACTTCATCCAGTGTAGCTCAAAAATAAGAAAACTCACAATGGTGTGATATGTCTACGAAACGGTGTATCACACAAATATAAAACAGAAGTTACACGCACATTTTTTTACATAAGTGTAGTTCGTTGGAGAGAACTAAAACGTAGGTTTCTGGCACCCGGCCAGTCTCTGCCCGCTACGATCCTTGTTTCCGCGGACGTCACTTCCTGTGACGTCTTTACTACTGGCGGATGGAACTGTGATCCCGTCACTCGGCTGAACTACACTTATGTCAAAAATGTGAGTGTAACTTCGGTTTTATATTTGTGTAATACGCCTTAACTTCTGTTTTATATTTGTGTAATACACCGTTTCGTAGACATATCACACCATTGTGAGTTTTCTTATTTCTGCGCTACACTGGATGAAGTTAAAGTCCGCCTTTGGGAGGGATCACCACCCAGTGCTCCCATCAGAGGGGGGTGGATCTCTGATATGTTTTTATACACCGAGAAATCTGGGAGTGGGACCAGCACATTTATATAGATGGATGGTCACTTATCCACGACTGGCTACACCAATATTTGTATTTCTATTGTTCACATATCTACGTCGACATCTACAAGCCCCTAATTCAGGGGGTGCTCAACTCCAGTCCATAAGCCTCCTCAACAGGTCAGGTTTTCAGGCTATCCCTGCTTCAGCACAAGTGGCTCTATCAGTCCCTGTTCCAGCACAGGTGGCTCTCACTCTGCTTCAGCACAGGTGGCTCTATCACTCTCTGCTTCAGCACAGGTGGCTCAATCAGTCCCAGCTTCAGCACAGGCGGCTCAATCAGAGGCCCAGTCCTTCGACTGAGCCTTTTAATTAAGCTACCTGTGCTGAAGCTGGGATATCCTGAATACCTGACCTGTTGCGGGGGCTTGAGAACTAGACTTGAGCCCCCCTGTCCAAATTGGATGTTCTGTAGTCAGGATAGGACAGTGGGGTTTTTATTCTCATCACAAATGCGGTTGTCATCGGAAGACGCTCGCTGTTTGACATTAAAGTCTGGTATTCCCTGTGATGGGCAGAGGGGGGTGCGGGGAATACACATCCCGCTCCAAAGCGACACTCTGCTGAATCTTTAAAGGCCGTCAGTTGCGGAAAACCAAACCCGATTGGGCAATTTGCTAAAATATTAAAATCCCGGCCTGTTAAAGCTTTTACTGTGCCCGGCAGCGCGTCAGAAAGTGTTTGCGCTGAAAGCAAATAATTGACTTTCTATCCTCATGCCAAACGCACAGCGCCGGTGACTAAACTCACATCTCTTCTAGTTCACTGCAGATCCTAATAGCAGCTCTTTTGATATTGAGGGACAGAAGGGAGCAGAGAAACACTTACCAGCCGGCTGCTTTAAGACCCAGCTCACAGGGCCGCTCTTAGAACAAGCTCCGGTGTAAGGAAATAGAAGGGTTTCTATACAGAGCCACACAACAAGGCTTCTTCACTCCGTAGAACGCAGATACTTTGCTGTATAGCCCTATAGTGTTTATAGGTTTATATCTAGGAGCATATACGTTCCTATATATACGTTCCCATAGTGCTCATTTCACCAGCATATATCAATATAAAAGCATGTGTGGTTTTTGTGTGTGATTGTAGAAATCTGTGTATGCCATTGTACTGATCATTGTGTTAATTTTTGTGCATGTATCAGTGTATCTGTATGTGTACCAGAATGTGTTAGTAAGTATCTATAAAGGTGTCGGCATGTGTATCAGTGTGGTAATGTGTCCATATGAGTATTAGTTTGTTAATGTGCGTGTCTGTATGTCTATCAGGGTGTGGCAATGTGTGTGTATCAGTGTATCTGAATGTGTATTAGTGTGCATATCGGTGTGTCTTCAATGTGTATCACTGTGTCTTTATGTGTGTGTATCAGAGTGAGATAATGTGTGTATCAGTGTATTGATGTGTTTGTATTAGTGTGTCTGTGTTTTAGTGTGTTTATATGTGTGTATCAGTATGTCTGTATGTGTATTGGTGTGTTAATGTGTGTATAGCAATGTGTCTGTACGTGTGTTTGTGTATGTATCAGTGTGTCTGTATGTGTACAAGTGTGTGGTAATGTGTGTGTGTGTGTCAGTGTATTAATGTGTTTGTGTATGTATCGGTGTGTGTGTCAGTGTGTTACTGTGTGTGCATCAGTGTGTACTGTATGTATGTATATTAGTGTGTTGATGTGTGTGTAGTAGTGTATTAAAAACTGTGGATCAGTTTGTCTGTACAGTATGTGTATCAGTGTGTTAATGTGTGTGTAGCAATGCAGTATGTGTACTGTATGTCGGATGGCACCATTACATGTTAAAATATTCACCCTACAATATGTTACTCCACTGATCTCAGGCCGATACCCTGTCACCCAATTTAAAGTGTAGATTCTGCTGTCATTTATCACCGTGGGTTAAAGGGCAGTGGAGACGAGTGTATCATCGTCGGCATCTTTTCAATCAGATCCTAAAGTTCGTAAGAAAGTTTGAACCTCAGAGATTGTGCCGTTCATATTCCCAGCCCATGAACCTGTCCATCCTTCATTTTAATTAACGATCTCAGTGCTTCAGACCATAATGTGTCGCTGGCTACGACTGGAGTTAATGTATTTTGAGTCTGTGTCTAACGTTATATACAGATCTATTGCTGAGATTATCTGTGACTTGCTCAAGTGGCTGCCAGATTTCTGAAGGATGATTTCCTCTTGTTAGCTAAGCAGGCCAGTTCAGCAGTGAAAGAGTTAATGAAATTGCTGTTAAACCTTTGTGAAGCTGATTGTATAATTATTATTATTATTATTATTATACAAGCTTGTAGCTCCCTTGGGTTCTATCCAAGAATACAATCCGCCTGGGAATATGAACTAGTTACAGGTAACAAGGCTTCAATGTCTTGGTACTTCCATGCCTTAATCCGGGGGTGTCCAGTCCTCAAGGGCCACCAACAGGTTTGGTCCAAAGGACATTCCTGCTTCAGCACAGGTCTTCGACTGAGCCACCTGTGCTGAAGCAGGGATATCCTGAAAACCTGACCTGCTGGTGGCCCTTGAAGACCGGAGTCTGCCGGCCCCTGCCGTAACCCTTCTCCGCCCCCTCTCTGCAGGCACGACCCCTTGCTCATGTCTGCGAATGATCAAATCGATAACATGGACGCAACCAGCGTGAAGAGATATGATTCCACCGGCATGTTCCACTGGTGTCCAGCCAAAGAGATGGAGAGCGTTATTCTGGTAAGGCCCGTAATGGGGTCCGGAGTAGCATCCCTGTGACTTATAAACATATCACCAACTATGTACAGTATGCAGAACTGGGAATAAGTACAGTATGCAGACAAAGCATAACGCAGGGGGAATTCACTTACAGCAGGGAGAGAGTTTAAGTCAGCAGCCTGCAAGGCGTCTCCAGCATTGGAAGGTCTCTTAAGGCAGAAGACTGCTTAGTAAACATGGGCCTCGACCTTTTGGCTGACAGATTGACCAGTAACGCATAGCAAAGCAGCAGGCGGTTTGTAGATAAAGAGAATGAACGTTCCCAGGCTGGGAGAGCGTATAATGTCCGTCCTATTTTGGGAAGGATAGGTACGATGGTGCAGCACTCCCACCGAATTGATTGGGAGATTCTGTGCAGGGTGACCCCCCTATAAAGAGAGGTTGCGTTAGGTTTCTAGGGTTCACTAGGCCATGATGCGGGGTGTAGCCCTGCAATCCGGCGGTAACTGCCATTTACTTGTATTACAAGAACCATTACCTTATTACATATACAGTAGCGCCTTTCTCTCAATGGGACGCAAAGCGCTTTATAATTACAGTATAGCGCCCGGTACGCAGCACATAAGATTGTTACAGACACACCCCGGAGCCGTAGAACATACAATTTATGTTTTGGTGCCCAAGGCAGGAGATAAAGTGATTTGCCCAAGGTCACAAGGAGCTGACACCGGGAATTGAACCAGGCTCCCCTGCTCCACACTCAGTGCCAGTCAGTGTCTTTAGTCACTGAGCCGCTCCTTCTGTTCATTGAGTTGAATGGCCGTTAAAGTGAAATCAGTACAGTATAAGAGTGCAATACCCCACTTTGCGGCTTACTGAGCCCCTGCCTAAGTGTGCAACAACGTGCAAGTATGTGCAGCTGGTGAGTGTTAGAGAAGGGACTCAATGCTTTAGCCAGCTGATCCTCGTAGGCTCCGAACCATATAGACTCCATACCATATAGGCTCTATACCATATAGGCTCAGTACCATATAGGCTCCATACAATGTAGGCAGTAATTAAAGTGGCTTAAAATAAGTATTGGTATTGAGACTGATATTAGTACAAAGCCTACATTTATTATTCATTGGGCCAAAGCACTTTGGACTGTATTTGAGAAAGATTTAAGCAATTTTTATGCCGATAAAATAGAAAAGGGAACTGACTTTATAAAATAATGCCCCTTTTCCAAGATACGTTTGTACGGCAAATCAATAAGTAATATTCATGCGCCGGGTGTGGCAGAAAGTAGTGGCACCTCACACCCATTAGTACAATCACACTTTAACACCTAAGTATATGCTGCATAATGAATGTTCCCTTCTTCCAACTTGCCCAGACCCGTAGTGAAGCCGCCATGACGGTTCTGAGTGGCCACGTGGTGGTCTGCATTTTTGGAGACGTGACGTCTGCGCTTATCGGTGTGCGGAATTTGGTGATGCCGCTGAGGGCCAGCAACTTCCACTACCACGAGCTGAAGCCTATTGTCTTTGTGGGGTCCCTAGAATACCTGAAGAGAGAGTGGGAGACACTGCACAACTTCCCCAAGGTTTCCATCCTGCCCGTAAGTCAATGGGGATAAGTCATCTCTTGTAGAGGGGGTCCCATGAAAGTCTATAGGAACAAGTTGTTTGGTGTAGAGGGGGATCCCATGGAAGTCTATTCCTTGTAGATGGGGGTCCCATGGAAGTCTATGGGAACAAGCCATCTCTTGTAGAGGGTGTCCCATGGAAGTCTATTCCTTGTAGAGGGTGTCCCATGGAAGTCTATTCCTTGTAGAGGGGGTCCCATGGAAGTCTATGGGAACAAGTCATCTCTTGTAGATGGTGGTCCCTTGGAAGTCTATTCCTTGTAGATGGGGGTCCCATGGAAGTCTATGGGAACAAGTCATCTCTTGTAGAGGGGAGTCCCATGGAAGTCTATTTCTTGTAGAGGGATCCCATCAAAGGCAAAAACAAAACACTCAGAGATGCAAATACTCCACACCAATGGATTTTTTGGAGACGTTGCGAAGATGAGTTACATTGTTAACCTATTCACTGCCAGAAAGTCCTGCAGGCTCATAGCTCGGGTTAAATGACTAGGACATCTCCATTATTCTCCTCATTGTAACCCATTCCGAATGACCTCATTCCCCTATTCTGCAGTGCTACATGTCACAGGGAGCTCACACAGCTAACAGAAGGGTACAGTCAGCTGGCTGGCGCTAACACCCTGCAGACTCCTCTAGTCTGGCTTTACATGGTCTCACAGCTCTGCGGTCACTGCAGCTCTGTTATCTGAAGCAAGGTGACTTTGTCTTGCAGAATGATTTAACGGTGTTTTTGTTTATCTCTCTCCCTCCCTCTTCCTCTCCCTGCCTCTCCTTCTTCCTCTCCCCCTCTCCCCCTCTCTCCCTACCTCTTTCTCTCCCCCCCTCTCCCTCTCTCTCTCCCCCCCTCTCCCTCTCTCTCTCCCCCCCCTCCCTCTTTCTCTCCCCCTCTTTCCTTTCCCTTCTGTGTTTTTTCTCTAAATCTCTCATCCTTCTGCCATCTTTTCTCTTTCTACTACTCTTTCTCCATCTCTTTTTCCATTCTTATTTCACCGCTTGTCACTCTTCAATATCTTGTACTTGTTTCTCTCTGCTCTCACTCTGTACCCGGTATCTATTGTCTATTCTCCCTTGCCTTTCTATTTGTCCTTCTCTCTCTCTCTCTGTTCCCCATCTTCCTCTACCACACCCTTTTTTCTTCTCTCCATCACACTTTTATCTTTCTTTGTCTCTCCTCTGCCATATTGTCTCTCTTCTTCTCCTTCCCCCCCCCCCTCTATCACTTTCTCACTTCCTCTTTCCCTTTATGTTTCTCCTTCTTCTCTCTTTCACCCCCTCACTCCCCCCCCCCCGTTCCCCTCCTTTCCCTGCTCTTTCCCTTTCCTTTAGGGTACGCCATTAAGTCGAGCTGATTTAAGAGCTGTCAACATTAACCTGTGTGACATGTGCGTTATCCTGTCAGCCAATCAGAATAATATTGATGATACTTCACTGCAGGACAAGGAATGTATCTTGGCGTCTCTCAACATCAAATCCATGCAGTTTGATGACAGCATTGGGGTCTTGCAGGCCAACTCTCAAGGTAAGCCGGGCCCTCTCACTCTTCCCAGCAGAGCCCTGCAGGCAAGAAGCTGGCACAAGCAATATCCCTCACTCTGCGGCTCACAGATCAGCTCTCAGCTTGTGACATAGTTTAACTTGCTGATGTCTTTGAACGGTCTCTTGGAATCCAATCACCGCGTACGACACGGCACGGCCAGAGGTATATTAACCCCGTGTTACAGGGCAGCTTCAACGCAATGCATGACAAGCCCCTGTGACAGCCAAGGGGTTAAAGACATACAGGAGCCATATTTCCTAAGCAGTGCTACTCCATAAGACACCTTCTGGCGCCGCTGACTAAATATGACCCTTTACAGCCCATTGAAGTGGTCTTCCGGCCCAGCAGGTCCTATGCAATAACACAGCTGAGTAAATATGGCCCATTATGGCTCACTCAAATGAATGGGCTGTAGGACGTCTTCCAGCTCGGATGGTGTCTTATGGAGTAACACTCCTTACTAAATATGGCCCTTTGTCACTTGTGCGGTGGGCATTATTACAAAGTAAGCAACCTTTCACAGACCAAACCTCAGCACCGAGACCAACCATGAGAGAGCTGCCCGTAATGAAACTCGTAGGCTTTCAGGGATCAGCACTAAAGTATGTGCGGTCCAGCGGCCAGAGTTTGAGGACTGGATCTTGCTAATGAGTTGTGGAACGAAAACCGGGGGGGCGGGACAAGTGTGTGAACATTTCTTAACGATTGTTTAGGGTTATAAATGCCTATGGTTTGTAGTTCTCCGTTCCTCCTTCTGACCTTAATTATCTCTATTTTATATCAACATGTATCTCCCTGCTTGCTCCTCCCATATTGTGCCACACTACACACGATGTAGGCGCCATGTATGACAAGGGCAGGTGCAGACTGGTGACAAGACCAGCTCCCCTGCTATTCTCCCTGTACAAATACACACTTGGGGTGGAAGTCATCGTCTTCTCCATGGGTGCTCAAGACGCCCCCCAACAGGTCAAGTTTTAAAAAATACCCAAGCTTCAGCACAGGTGGCTCAATCGGGGGCACAGTCTTCGACTGCACCACCTGTGCTGAAGCTGGGACATCCTTAAAACCTGTCCAGTTGCTGGGTCTTGAGGACTGGACTTGTGCGCCCTCCTGTTCTACCCCCAGGGGGAAAGAGGAGTATATGGAACCCTGAAAAGGGAAAAAGTTCAGACCCAACCAGTCTTGAAATCCTACCGAAACTCTTCAGAAGTTACAATATTTGTAGAAAAACTGTTCCACTTGGGTTTTTTGACAACCAGTGTTAACTGAGACTCCTCAATCTCCAAGTCTTAGCTTGTACTCCCAATGGAATAGTTAACTGCTACTGCAACTGGCCTTTAATCAAACCCTGAACCACGGTCTTTTCTGATCACACATAATATACATCATAATTCATCCTGAAAGCAGTTTCCTTATCCTGCCGTCTAATTTCAGGTTCCACGTACACGTCACTATCCATTTTGCTCCTTTTTACACGTCTTTATATGGCTGTACGCTTCTTCACAAGCAATTTTCTCGTACTTTTGTCCTTCAGTTTATAGGGGGGGGGGAAATGCATCCGCGCAAGTCTTTTACGAGAGTTAATTATACAACAGCAAAAGCAAGCATCGCATTACTGTTATGAAATATTAAATCCGTATCTTTCAATCTCCCAGATGCCCTGGAGATAAATACACCATATTTAGAGCCCTGTTTTCAACAGTTTTGCACACTAATTTACAGCAGCCTCTACGTTACTCGCACGCCCGCCTCCTGTCCTTGCCGTTCGGTCACCCCAGAGCTCTGCTAACCCCTTCACTGTTGGGAGGGCCCGCCGCCATGATGCAAAGGTATCGCGTTGCCGGGTCTCCGGCAGGGAAGGGGTTATCCGAGCCGTATTTTCCACGCTTGCCTAGGTAGACAGCATTACATGTTTATATGGCTCACTCGGGAATGCATGCTAAGAAGCATCTTTTCCATGATGGACGACGGTTAGGCCGTATTATCATTGATTGTCTGTGTTGCCCGTGCAGAGGTATAAAATCCCAAAGCTTCATCCTTAACTGTTTTATAAATATTTAAGCCTGGCTTACGTGCCTCCCGATATTAAAGCATATTTTACAACAAAAAAAAAAATAGGACCCTGGATATAAATATTACACCGGGCTCCCCTCCCCCCACTTTATCCTGACACTTTAATGAATACATAATTTCCGACTCCCCGTTTTATTGGAAGCTGCCTTTGTGTCCCATTTAAGGATAAGGTATTGGTTGTCACCCTGACAGGAGTGGGAGGCAGGGATAGCGCTGAAAGCTGTTTTAATGATATGCTGCTTCAATTATCCAAAGGATGGAGGTTTTTGGAAGGATGACGGTGTTCTCTGCACTTTGGTCCTTGTAGCGTTGCCGATGGCTGCAGGGACAAAGCAATGCAAGGATCTGCTGCCACCTTAACTCCAGGGAAATGGTTTTGAAGCTGAAGCCTCCTACCCAAACTACTGAGACTTCAAGGGTTTTTATTGTGCCATCCTCAGGATTCAGTGGGGACACTGTATCAAGCTTACTGACAGCTTGTCTTTGATACTGATGTAGAAACGTACATAGATATTTCATGGATAAATAATAACGTAATGCAGGTTTCAGCGCAGGTTGGGGTGCATTTAAATGGACAAACAAGAGACTGGTGTGAAGTTTGTGTGCCGAGCTGAAGCAGCGGCTCAGCGAGTAAAGACTGAGTGTGCTGCAGGGGAACCTGGTTCTATTCCCGGTGTCGGCTACTTGTGACCTTGGGGGACTCACTTTATCTCCCTGTGCCTCAGGCACCAAAACATAGATTGTAAGCTCTGCGGGACGGACTGTGCCTGTAACATTCCTACGTGCTGCGTACCGCGCGCTATACTGTAACTGTGAGGCGCTTTGTGTCCCTTTGGGAGAAAAGCGATATATTAAATATATGTTATTATATTATTAATATAAACGACATCCTATGAAGAACGCCTTTTTTTTTTTTTTTTATAACTTCAAGTTTATTAGAAATTTTTCATTACAAGTTGTATCGTGAACACAGGTAACATACACACTCACAGTATTACATTCAGGTACGATACATTTATCCTCTTCTTTGGGCGTGGAATAGAATAATAGCAACAGAGGGCCTTCTTCATGCCGAAAGGGCCGGAAAGACATTTAAACTTGGGGGTAAAAAAAAAACAAGCAAAAATGAGGGTGAGGAAGAGAGGGGAAGAAAAGGGGGGGGGGGGGGAGGGATAGGGACGCGGGCTCCTAAGGCTTCTGTGTTATAGTCGGGCCGGGGTTGCTTTGACTTGTCTCCTTATGGTCTAGGTTGTGCCGAGGCGCTGGGTGAGAACTAGGGGCTGGGATCCTGTTATGCCAAGATCACGCTCGTTGGGGGAGAATGCATTTATGGTTATCATTGCCAAATTGTGGTTACCTCAATCCCAGGGATATCTGTCTGTGCCAACCAAGGCGTCCAGACTTTTAGATATTTGGTGCCAGTGTCATTAACTAAACGTGTTAATTTCTCCATCTGACATATATACCATAATCTGTTCCGAATCTTGGGGTTGTTTGGGATCTCCGGTTGTCTCCACATAGCTGCGATCTCGCACCTCGTTGCTGTTGCAAAATGGGCAACTAGTTTGTTTCCAGCTTTGGAGAGTCCCGGCCATGGTCTATTCAGTAAGAATAGCCACGGGTCCGGGGGAATTGCGAGGTCGAAAATCCTCTGGATCCAATGTCTAATTTCCTCCCAGATAGGTGAGATCCGAGGGCAAGACCAGAGCATGTGTAACAGGTCAGCCGATTCTCCACACTGTTTTGGACACAGCGGGGAGTATCCAGGGACAAACCGTGATAATTTAAGCGGGGTGAGGTACCATCTCATTAGTACTTTATATGCATTCTCCTTCAAAGTCGTACAGATAGAGCTCTTGGCTGCGGCTTCTAGTATGGCCTCCCAGTCCTCCTCCTCTATTTCCTCTCCTAGGTCTGTTTCCCATTGGACCCTGTATGCTAATTTTTGTTGTTGTTGCGTGTTCCCCGAACCGACCACTTCTCCATACATCTGCGATGTAAGTCCCCGTGTGTCTGTTTCTGTTAGACAGAGCTTTTCAAATGTGGTTAAAGGTGGGTAGGGGGTGTTTTTGTTAAAGTATGCTCTGATCTGGAGGTATCTGAAAAATTCGGAGTGGGGGATATTTTTTTCGGATCTGATTTGTTCGAATGTTTTCATTTTATTTGGTATACCCTCCAGATCCCTTAATCTAAGGTATTTATATTTCTTCCAAGTACCTGCCGCGTTTTCTGCCAGGCCCGGCGCGAAGTCGGGGTTGCCCCATAATGGGGACATCAGTGAGTGTTTAGAGGTCAGGGCATGTTTAAATTTAGCGGACTCCCAAATCGACAGCGAGTTAGCCACAGAGGAAAGCGGCCGTTCAGCCCATTTCACAGCTGTTTTAGGTAGCCATAACAGGTTGTTTAACTCCAATGGGGAGCAGGCTATTGTCTCCAGGTCCACCCATCTTTTCAATGTTGGGTTGATCTGCCATTGTGTGAGTTGACACAATTGTGCCGCTTTATAATAAGATAACAGGCAAGGTACCGCTAGTCCCCCCCGTCCGAATGGTCTTTTTCATAATTGTCTTGTTTACTATCGTTTTTTTTCCTCCCCAGATAAAATTGGAGATTTCAGACTGAAGTGAGAGTCTGTCCTTCAGTCTTAGTGGCACTGGCAGAGTCTGAAACAGGTATAGGATACGGGGAAGGATATTCATCTTAACGCTATGTATCCTGCCTATCCAGGAGATCTTATGGGGCATCCACTTTCTCAGGTCTTCTTTCAGTGTTATAAATATTTTGGGATAATTTGCTTCGTATATGCCTTTATACTCCTAAGTGATGTAGACTCCCAGATATTTAATATATTTTGATTGCCAATTAAAATTGAAGTTCAGACTCAGTAGTTTTTCCGTTACTTTTGGGAGGCTTTTATTTAGGGCCTCGGATTTGGTTTGGTTTATTTTAAATCCTGAGATTCTATAAAAAATTTCTAGCAGGTTGAATAAGTTCGGCAGAGAGGTGAGAGGCCTAGAGATCAATAATAAAATATCATCGGCGTACAGGGCAACCTTGTGTGATTGTGATTGGATGGTAATCCCTGAGATATTCGGGTTGTTGCGGATCTGCGCTGCTAGGGGCTCCATACATAGGGCGAATAACAGGGGAGATAATGGGCATCCCTGTTGAGTGCCACTTTGGATTTGGAATATGTCAGATGGGAAACCCTAATGTATGACCCTAGCAGCGGGGCCAGAGTATAGCGAAAGTATTGCCGCACTCAACAGCTCCCCAAAGCCACAAGCTCCAAGCGTCTGTTTTAAGTATGGCAAGTCAATCCTGTCAAAAGCTTTTTCTGCGTCCAGACTCAACATCATAACTTGTAATTTTTTGTTATTGGCTATCTCTATCAGATCAATGATTCGTCGGGTATTATCCGCAGCTTGTCTATCTTTTTTTTTTTTTTTTCAAATATTTTATTAGGCATTTAGACATTAATACAGGTATGACAAACGGTATTGCCTAACAGTTTTTACAACTCTTTTTTGGGGAAACAGAGTGACAACCTGAGTTGTCGAAGAAAGGGGGAGCGCCTTCAAAGAGAGAAGGCAGAGGGGAGGGGGTTTAAGGTGGGGGGGGGGGGGAGGGAGAGGAGGATAGGGGAGTGGGTGTCTCACCTGGCTGTTGGGGGTTCTGTCACAGGGGTAGTTCTAAGTCCCCTATGGGGAGGGGGAGGTTCTCCGTCTCGTCGGAGCTGTATGTCGCTCTCTATTAAGGAAAATCCAAGGTTCCCAAATATCCTCAAAGGCAGGGAGTTTTTGTCTAACCATGGCGGTGAGCCTTTCCATGGTCATCACATCACCGACTCTTTTTTTGATTGTACTCATAGCCGGCGTGGCTGTTTTCCTCCAGGAGGCCGCAACACAGCATCTCGCCGCGGTAAGAATGAAGGATATTAATTTCCTGGTTGGCCGGACAATGTTGGACATTGGTGCGGCCAATAGGAAGGTCAGTGGTTCGATAGGTATTTCCAGGTCGGTGACCTCTTTTATCAAAATTTGGACCTCGGCCCAGTACTTAACAATTTCTGGACAGGACCACCAGATGTGGACCATGTCCCCTCTATGACCACAGCCTCTCCAGCATAGGTCTGATGCCAAAGGGTAGATCTTGTTTAAACGTGCTGGGGTAAGATACCAGCCAAACATAATTTTATAAATGTTTTCCTTTATTGTAGTACATAGGGAAGTTTCTGATGCTGCCTGCCAGATTTCATCCCAAGTCTCTCTTTCTATATTTATGTTCAGGTCTGCCGCCCATTTGAGCATGTAGTCGTGCTGTTGGAAGGCCTTTGAGTGCTCTAATGCACTATAGATCTCCGAGATTAGACCTTTCTGGTGGGTCTTGACCTTGCCGAGGTGTTCAAATTTAGTGAGAGTGGGGTATTCTGGGAGTGGGCATGTTGTCCGAATAAAGTTTCTGATTTGAAGATATTTGAATGTGTCCAATTCTTTAATTTTGTGTTTGGCCCTAAGTTCTTGATAGCTCAGGAGCTTCCCAAGGATTAGTAGGTCGGCAATCGCCCCTGTACCCCGTGTGCTGAAATGGTCGAACAGTTTAGATCCACATCCCGGGGGGAATTTCGGGTTATTAAAGATGGGGGTCAATTGGGAGCTTGTCGAAGAGAGGCCATATTTGTGTTTACAACTTATCCAGACTTCCCACGTATGTCGTGAGGCCTGTAGTTTTAGGTTGTGTGTGTGCCCATCTCCTCTGTCCAGGCTCCAGAGGCAGGCTAGCAGAGAAGGTATCTTGGCATATTGAGTCTCTATTTTTACCCAGCAACAATGGGCCGGGTCTGAGTTCCACATTACTGCCTGCTTGAGTTGAGCAGCTAGGTAGTATTTATGTAGGTCTGGTACCCCCAGACCCCCTCTAGATCTAGATGCTAACAGGACCGATCTGGCGACTCTGGGTCTTCTGCCCTGCCAAATAAAGTGGAACAATCTGTTTTGTATGTTTTTCAGATCAGTGCCCGAGACATGGATTGGGAGTGTTTGAAAGAAGTATAACATTCTTGGGAGTATTTTCATTTTGGTGGATATCATCCTCCCGATCCACGAGATCTGGTAACCTTCCCACTGATCTAGATCCTTTTTGATCTTATCCCATAACTTCGGGTAATTATCCCGGTATAAATCCCGATAGTGCCTAGACACATTAATTCCCAGATATTTAATGTATGAAGGACACCATCTATAGCTGAAATTTAGTTTGAGTAGTTTAACTTCGGGATCTGGGAGACTAAGATTTAGGGCCTCTGATTTGTCGCTGTTTATTTTATAACCTGATACCTTTCCGAACTCCGTCAGTTCCCTCTGAAGGTTAGGGAGGGAAGTGAGGGGTTTAGTCAAAGTTAGAATGATATCATCAGCGAATAGGGAGATTTTGTATTGTTCTTTATCGATGGGGATACCCTGGATGTTCGGGTTATGTCTTATTTTGGTCGCCAGGGGTTCGATCGTGAGGGCGAAAAGGAGAGGGGAAAGGGGTCACCCTTGCCAGGTCCATTTCTAATTTGGAATCGTTCAGGGCCTCCACCCGATAGTCGTACAGAGGCAGACGGGTTTTGATAAAGCGCTCGGACACCTTTCAGGAACGAGTCCTTGAACCCAAATTTTACTAACGTTTGGTCTAAAAATAGCCAGTCAATTCTGTCAAACGCCTTCTCTGCGTCAAGGCTGAGTAACATCGCCTTTGAGCCTGTCTGATGGGCGTGATCAACGAAATTAATTATCTTGCGGGTATTGTCTGAGGCCTGGCGCCCCAGGACAAACCCGACCTGGTCCATGTGTATTAGCCTCGGGAGGATAGGATTAAGTCTGTTCGCCAAAATTTTACTATACAGTTTGAGATCATTGTTCAACAGTGAAATTGGTCGGTAGCTTCCACAATGGGTGGGGTCCTTCCCTTCCTTGAGTATTATGGCCAGATTAGCGGACGACATTGAAGATGGGATAGGGCTACCTTCCAGAAATGAGTTGAACAAGTTTAATAGGTGAGTGGACAGAATGGGGAGGAATTTCTTATAGAAGGCATTCGTGAAACCATCAGGGCCCGGCGTTTGGGAGATTTTTGACGCCTTGACGGCTGCTTCCAATTCTTCTACCGTTATCTTTGCGTTTAAACTAGTATTTTCATCCTCAGTTAGCGAGGGGAGTTCACAGTCATCTAGATATTCTATAGCTGACGTCAAGTCAGTTGTAGTGGGGTTAGCAGAGCGAGACCTCAGGTTATATAATTTAGTATAAAATTTGGTGAATTCCTCTGCTATTTTTTTCTCATTGTATAGAATCTCACCAGAGTTATTCCTGATTGCCGTTATTTGTGATCTTTTTTGTATTCCTCTTAGCTTACTAGCAAGAAGTCTGTCGGCCTTGTTCCCTTTATCATAATACCTCTGACCCGTCCATTTAAGAGCTTTTTCTACGTTTTCCAATTGGATTGCTTTCAAATAATTTCTAGCAGTTGTCAGCTGTTTATATATTCTCCGAGAGGGGTTATTTTTATGCTGCTGCTCGAGATTGACTATTTTATCTGTAAGCTCTTTGGATAATTTGAGTTTAGTTTTGTTCCGGTGGGAGGCAATCGAGATAAGGTTTCCTCGGATTGTCGCCTTATGGGCCTCCCACAGGCTTGCTGGAGACGAGACGGAGCCCGCGTTTAATCTAAAATATTCCCTAAGGGATTTTTTGAGCTCCGTCACTGTCCCGGAGTGGTTCAGTAAGGAGTCGTTAAGTTTCCAGCTGTACGAGATCGATTTCACGAATGGAATGGATAGGGTCATGGTGATGGGAGCGTGATCTGACCACGTGATAGGGCCGATGTCAGAGTTAGTGGTGGCCTCTAGAATGTTCTTGGTAGCAAGAAAGTAGTTAATACGGGAATAGGTCTGGTGAGGTGCCAAGTAAAAGATATAATCCCTTTGCCCCTGATGTTGTGTTCTCCAAATGTCCACCAGAGAGATGTCACCCACAATGTCTTTAATTTTTTTCCCCAGTCTTTGTGACCGAGTGGAGTGTTGTCGTCCTGGGTGGCTCGATTTGTCTTCTTTTGGGTTGAGAGCCATATTCAGATCACCCGCTATGAGTAGCGAGGATAAGTACTGTGGGTCAATTTTTTCCAGAACCTTTCTCAGAAATTCGGTCTGGTTCTCGTTTGGGGCGTATAGGTTAATAAGGGCAATTGCCGAGCCTGAAAGTGAGCCGTAGACTACAATAAATCTACCCTCTGGATCTGCCTGGATTTTTGTTAGATTAAATGGGGTGCCCTGACGAATCAGAATGGCAACCCCTCTGCGTTTGCTACTGAATGATGAGAAATAGCTCAACGGATACGCATGTTGAAATGTTTTGGGCGGATCTTGAGACGTGAAGTGCGTCTCCTGGAGGAAAACAACATCCCCACCCGACTTTTTTATTTCCTGGAGGGCCAGGCGTCTCTTCCTATTGTTATGTAGTCCCTTAACATTTAAGGAAACGATTTTTAGTGCTTTTTGGTGAGCCATATTATCTGGTTTTGTTGTTGGTCTGCGAGGACTTTCCCTTCTTGGAGGGGGGAGGAGAATTTGGGGTTAAGTCTCAGTAAGGGGGGGTTCTTTCCTTTACTAAGGTCGGTGTGTGTTTTTGTTGGTCTAGTGCTAGGGGTAAACAGCCAGAGTGGGCAGGAAGGGGGAGGTGGGGCGGGGGACCGCCGGGACAGTGGCAGCGGGATAAAGAAGAGGAAAAGGAAGTCGACCCTAATGGGGTCTAAAAGATTTAGGACCGGTCTGGACTAAAGACCGGCTGGTGGGGTATAAGACCCTTGGGTGCGGGTCCGGTAATGGTCTCCAGCAGGTACGGGAAGGGTGGAGACCCATGGGTGTCTATGGTTTCGTCCGAGCCTAATTGCTCTCAGATACCTTGGTTAGTGGGGTATCAGAGTACCATATCTCTGGTGAGACAGGTTAGGCCTGTTTCCCCGCGTTTGCGGGGGTATGAGGAGAGGGAATGTACATAGTTTGTCCAATGGTGGAAGGTGGACATAGTTGGGAGTCTGGGGGGGTGGGGGGATGGATGGGAATGGGGGGTTGGGGGGGGGTTTGAGTGGCCGGTGTGAGGATGGGCTCAGAGGGAAAGGAAGGGGATGAAGGGAGGGGGGGAGGATAGAGAGGGGGGGGGTCATCTTGTAATGATTGCTACAGTACATCATCCACATAGTATACATTTTCCGACGTTTTTTGAATATATTATCTGTGTGATGAATGTGGAGAGGAGGAGGGGGGTTGCGAGGGGGGGGGAAATAGGGGTGGGGGGGGGCTGGGATGGGGGATGGGGAGTGGAGCAGATTAGGGTGTGCTTGGGTGTACACATCAGTCATCATGCAAAATATACAGTATATATTCAGTTGATTACATGTCAGACCTTCACACTACTTAGGAGGTTTCGTGATCTCCTGTGGCAGGCCTGGGTAATGCGTCTCTCCGCTTTTTGGGTTGGAACTATATCAGAGGACTTTGGGTCCTTGGGGGGAGGAAGGAGGGAGGGGGAGAGTAGGGGGGGGAGATTAGGGGGGGGAGTGGAGGGCTCGGAGGGGAAGAGGGAGAGGAAAGGGATGAGGGGAGGGTGAGAAAGGGGGGGAGGGTCACCTTGTAACGATTGCATCAGTACATCACTCCCATGGTATACATTCCCTGACGTTATTTGAATATAATTTCTGTGTGATGAATGTGGAGAGGGGGGGGGCTGGGAGGGGGGGGAAATAGGGGCGGGGGGGGGTTAGGGGTGAGAGGGGATGGGGAGTGGGGCAGATTAGGGTGTGTTTGGGTGTAGAGCTCAGTCAGCATATAAAATATACAGTATATATTCAGTTGATTACATGTCAGATACAGCGTGGGGCTGGTAGCTTATCTCAGAACTGCTGTACCCTTTAACATATGCATATTATCCAAAACAATATGTTACCTAGTTACCTAACATTGCTAAGTGAGCTACCAACCGTATACGTATGTTAGGAGGGGGGGGGGGGGGGAAACCTGAGGGGGGTTCCCTAGAACTATTTACATTCAAACCGTATAAACTGTTCCTTTTTGTGTTTGCGGGAGGAACATATAGCATCGGAATTAGGGTAACAGAGGGTTAGGGGAGAAGGGAGCGCTGTTTAACTCAACAACAACAGTTTGTGCGACACGTAGCCAAGGGGGGTATACAGTTTAACTTAGAATAACACTTCAAGGTCCCAGTGGGGTAAGAGAGCAAATGAAAGAAAAACAAGCAGAGAGAAGCGTCCTCCAACGTTGAGATGTTCTCTAACTGCTTAACCTGACTTCGCTTCTTTGAGCTGTAAGTTAGTATATCGTTTAAGAAGACTCCATTGGGGGGAGGGGTGGGAGGGGGGAGGGGACCCTGATCGGGATGGGGGAAGGGGACTCACTAGTTGGCGAGGGGGGGGGGGGGGAAAGTAATGAGGGGGGGTAGGAGGGGGAGGGGGGGTGATGACGGGGGGTGGAGGGGAGTGGGGGTATGGGGGTGGAGGGGGGGGGGAAGGGAGGCGGGGGTGGGGGGCTGGGAAAGGGGTAGAGGGCAGGGAGAAGGGGTAGGGGGCAGGGGGGGGGGGACCGGGGGGGGAGGGGGGTCGTTATCTTATACTAGGTTACTCCTCTATCAATATTATCCCAATCAATATATTACCTAATTACCTAACATTGCTAAGTGAGCACCCGATCTTATACGCATGTTAGGAGGGGGGGAATAGCCAGGGGGGATCACCATGCTTAACTTGGGACACTGGGGGAAGGCTAACTGATTAAGTGTACGGGTGTATCTGTTTTACAGACCCTGTCCTTAGGCGCTCATCCGCGGGGTGCGGGTGGATGGGTCTGGTATGTCCTGTGCTTCTGTCACCATCATGGTGAGAAAGGGAAGGCAGGAGGTCAGAAGGGATGTCAGTTCCCCCTCAGCCGAGGGGGGGGATGAGAAGCAAAATGGAGCCGGGTCTGGTAAGGGACTAACCGGGTGTCGTCCGTTCGGCTCCCCCGGTGAAACTGTACGGAATCCGTCATCCGGTCTCACGTGGTGCGGCGGCTGGAATCGAAGGTGTACCGCGTGTGGTGGTATCATCAGTTGCGGCTCGTTTGAGGATCGATGGGGTGTTTCCCGGTGAGGTAAGGCCTCTCTCGGCGCCATTTTGTAGGATTCCGGGGCATACTGTACGGGATCCGTCATCCAGTCCCACGTGGTGAGGCGGCTGGAAACGGAGATGTGTCGCGTATGATGGAAGCATCACTCGCGGCTCGTCTGCGGATCGATGGGGTTCTATCTGGAGAGGTAAGGCCTCTCTTGGCGCCATTTTGTAGGATTCCAGCGTAGATGTTGGTGTTCTCCCGGGAAGCCGACTTGTTTGGCTGCAGCTGTTACCTCATTTGTCGCGGGATTGCCTTTGCTCCGCGATCCGTTCCGAGGCTCTTACAGGCGGGTCGTCCCTGTCCCGGGCTCGGTTTCCGGCTGGATGGACGGTCTGGAAAGGTTCCGCGGGGAGGCCCAGGGCCTTTGCCAGGTGTTCCATTTCCTCGGGGTGTCGTATGGAGAGGAATTTACCCTTGTGGGATATAATCATTTTAAAGGGGAATCCCCACTTATATTTTATTCCCTTCTCACGGAGGAGTAGTGTAAGGGGGCGCATCGCCTTTCGGAGGTCCACAGTTAGTTTTGATAGGTCATTATAGACCTGGAGCGATTCGTTCCGGAACATGATCGTTTCCCTCTCGCGGCGTGCTCCGATTAGTTTGTCCTTTGTGGAATAACTGTGGAGCCGCACGATCGCGTCCCGCCGGCGATTCGGGTCGTCAGATCGTGGGCCCAGAGCTCTGTGCGCCCTATCGATCTCCATATCGCGAGGGTCTAAGTCTGGGCATATAGATAAAAATAAGTCCACGAGGTAGGCTCTCAGGTGGGTAGGCTGTACCGCTTCGGGGATGCCGCGGATCCGCAGGTTCTGGCGGCGGTCCCGGTTTTCTTGGTCCTCTAACCCGTCGCGGAGTGTGTTTATTTCTTGGCCTAGGCGAATTATTTCTTCGGCAGCTTCAGACTGATGCTGCAAGGCCTCTTCCAGCCTGTCCTCCAGCGTCGTGGTGCGCTCTTGCAAGCTGTGGATGTCCTACTTGATTTCTGCAACCGCTTCCTTGAGGTTAGCTTGCAGTGACCTTTGGAGCTTAGCGTGGAGTTCCTCTAAGAATTCCTTTGTGATTCCCCCGTCCGGGGGAGAGAGGATCTCAGCGGGGCTTGCCGGGTCTGTGAGGCCTTGTTTGCCTCGTGCGCCTGGCGTCGGTCCGCCATCTTGCTTTCTTCCCCCCGCTTCAGTGTGTTGTTTCGCGGGGGTGAAGAACCTGCCAACCCCTTGGATCGGCTGATTTTTTCCCTTGTTCGACATCCCTCGTGTTTTAGGAGGTAGTCAGGGGCCTTTTGGGGTTTTTTTGTCGGGCGAAAACTGCCTTGAATCAGGATTTATATGGATGGGTCTCCGGAGCTCTCCCTTCACCCGTCTGTCCTGGATGACGTCATCGGCACGCCAGCTTGTCTATCTTTAATGAAGCCGACGTGATCTGGATGTATGAGTTTGGGCAGGATAAGACTTAATCTATTGGCCAGTAATTTGGCATAAATGTTAACATCGGTGTTAATGAGGGAAATTGGCCGATAGCTTTGCAGTCCTGCGGATCTTTACCTGGTTTATAAATCAGTGATATAGACACCTGAAGCATCTGCGCCGGGAACGGGGCTCCCGCCAAAACGGCATTAAACATTCGGAGCAACCCTGGGGCCAGGTTCTTACTGAACTTCTTATAATACAGCCCCGAGAAACCATCTGGGCCTGGCGCCTTTGATGGTTTGAGGTCAGTGATGACCTGGGTGAGTTCCTCTAATGTGAAATCTGCCTCTAGGACCTCTCTGTCCAGCCCGCTCAATCCTGTCAGTTTGGAGCCTGACGCTCCGGTGAGGAGGTGGAGACAGCCGGAGGAGAGGCGGAGACAGCCGGAGGAGAGGCCTGTGTGAGGGGAGAGCCGCAGAGAGCGTGCTCTGTGTGTGTGGGTGGGGGTGGGGGGGATAAGCGGGGCGGGGGGGTGAGCGGGGGGGAGGGGGTGTGTGTGTGTGTGACCTTTGGCCCGTCACTCCGCCTCAGGCCAATGAGAGGTGTGCGGGGGCGGGCGGGCCAAGGAAGCAATCTCATTGGCCTGGCCCAAGGTCCAATGGGATTGCCGCTAGGGACCCAGGGAGACACATACAGACATAGCCACATACGACGCTTTCACAAATATATAGTAGATAAGTACGGCTTGTGTTTATATGCCATACTGTAAGTACGGCTTGTGTTTATACGCCATAAGTACGGCCTGTGTTTATATGCCATACTGTAAGTACGGCTTGTGTTTATACGCCATAAGTACGGCCTGTGTTTATATGCCATAAGTACGGCTTGTGTTTATATGCCATAAGTACGGCCTGTGTTTATATGCCGTAAGTACGCCCTATGTTTGAGGCTAGAAATAGCACGGTGTGTAAATGAGTGAAGTGTTGCAGTGAGTTAGTTACAGTATAAGGCAGTTCTTAAGAAAGCCACACCACTGGCCATATTTAAAAAGCCCCCCAAAAAAAAAAATGATCGTGCTTTCACATTTCTCTGAATTCGAAAGAATGTGACATTAAATGAAAGTTTGTGATTAGGGTGGAAAGTGAAAGGAAAGGTCATTTCGGAGAGATAACGTATTCTTTGAACTGTGCCTGTGTGGCTGAGGAGTTCATTCGAACTGGGCCCTTTTCTTCGGGTTTGTGCTAAGCTGGGGCAGGACCTACGCTCTGGGACATGTGGAAGGGGGTGTTTACACCTGCACTCTGCAGTAGTGACTGGGGTTAATAGTGGAGGTAGCAGAGGAATCCCAGGGGGGGGGGGACACCGGGGTAACTAAATGCTCTGCTAATTACCAGCAAGCAGTGTGCACACAGGACTGTGACATTAGCTGACCCGCTGCATGTTAATGAGACGAGGCTGCTCACACACCAGCCCTCTTCCTGCAGCTTCTACGCTGTGGGTTAGGACGCATTAGCAGAGCTGTGCCAGGGCAGGGACCCCCCGTCTCTCCGCAGGCTCTTCTGAGAATTGGCTTAGGACATTATCGTTAAGTCGGTGTCGTTAGCATGTTGCTAATCACTGCCTTAATTGACTGGTGTATCTTATTATCTCGCTTTAATTGCTGTTCGAATTAGAAATATGTGCAGTGTTTGCTGTGGCTTTTATAATGGTGACGATAATGTTTGGGGTGAGCACTGGGTGTGTAAACAGGGTGGGACATTACTATCTAATTCCCGGGTGGCTGTGTGACGGCAGCGATACAGCGCAGGATGTACCGCGCCTGCGCACTCCTGGGCGCCGGCAAAAAGGTTTGGGATCTCAGACAAAGGATCTAAAGATGATCATAATAAAAAAACATTACTCAATGAAATGTAAAAAGCCAGTGCGAGGTTATTACAGGGCGACGATCGGACAAGGAGTTGGGGGCAGCTCATGTAGTACTTACAGTAGCATGACTACAATGTGCTTGTTCAGCCATATGTGATCTGGAATACAGATATACTTTGTATCACTGCAGTTGGCTGTAGGTCACAAGTCAGTGTATATAGCATTGTAACACGCACTTCCACTGGCTGTGGGTTACAGTGCAGTGTGTGCAGTGTATGCAGTGTATCATGTAATGTTACAGACACAGTTTCTTTAGCTGTGTGTTACAGTGCAGTGTAGAGATTGCATCAGGCAGTGTTACATGTACCTTCCCATTGGTTGTGTGTTATAGTGCAGTGTATCAGGCAGTGTTACACACACCTTCCCATTGACTGTGTGTTATAGTGCAGTGTATCAGGCAGTGTTATACACACCTTCCCATTGGCTGTGTGTTATAGTGCAGTGTACAAGGCAGTGTTACACAAACCTTCCCATTGGCTGTGTAGTGCAGTGTATCCGGCAGTGTTACACACACCATCCCGTTGGCTGTGTGTTATAGTGCAGTGTAGACATTGTATCAGGCAGGGTTACACCTTCCCATTGGCTGTGTGTTACAGTGCAGTGTATGAGGCAGTGTTACACACACCTTCCCATTGCCTGTGTTATAGTGCAGTGTAGACATTGTATCAGGCAGTGTTACACCTTCCCATTGGCTGTGTGTTAAAGTGCAGTGTATCAGGCAGTGTTACACACACCTTCCCATTGGCTGTGTGTTATAGTGCAGTGTATCAGGCAGTGTTACACACACCTTCCCATTGCCTGCGTTATAGTGCAGTGTAGACATTGTATCAGGCAGTGTTACACCTTCCCATTGCCTGCGTTATAGTGCAGTGTATCAGGCAGTGTTAAACACACCTTCCCATTGGCTGTGTGTTATAGTGCAGTGTATCAGGCAGTGTTACACACACACATTCCCATTGGCTGTGTGTTATAGTGCAGTGTATCAAGCAGTGTTACACACACCTTCCCATTGCCTGCGTCATAGTGCAGTGTATACATTGTATCAGGCAGTGTTACACTTTCTCCATTTGTCCCAAGGATATGTCACTCAGCCACAGTGCTGAGCTCTCCTACACAACAGCTAAAGTACTCCAATCTTTCTCGGTTAAAGAGCGCTCCTTGTAAAAACTCTCCTCGGCGGTTATTACAGCAGTGCCAGGGGAGCGATTCCACAGGCTCGTTTATAGGAGTTTAATAGATTAAAAGTCCAAATTGAGTCTCACAAAATCACCCTAATCAAGTTCTAATCTGCATAATTTTCACATAAGCAGCAATAGGGAATTGCAAGAACTCATATTTCTCACCCATGACAGTCTGGTGATTAACCCGTGAAATAATGCCCGGGGCACCGGGTAGGTAGGTAGGTAACCCTTCGTATGAACAAGGACAGCAGAACCTGTACACCCGGTGGCATCTCTTCTTGTGCCTGTTCTAAGTTACAGTGTGGTTACCATGGGGAAAGGTAAAAAAATATATATATTTAAAAATACTTTGACGTTTCCGATTTTTTTAAACATATATATTTTTTTAAGGTTTTAATCACCCACTAATTAACCCATTAACACGTGACCCACATCCAGCGAAGGAGGGACCATCGATTAGTTAAAGTCTGGGCCTAGCTTTTAGGGGGTTGCTTTCTGCTTCTAGGACACATTTCGAAAGGAAGAACTTTTCTTCTATATAAATAGATGAGGTCCAGAGTAAGAATATAAACAATCTCTTATTGCAAGTCCCCCAGTTCTGTGCTAACCGTGGTGCTAATATTCTGTCCTCGTTTTTCAGCTGGAAGACTGATGTGTAACCCATTCTGTGCAATGTTTTAGTGCTACGTCTCGGTCAGCACTTGTCTATCACAAGAAATTATTCATGAGGGTCTCTTTCAGCGTCCCAGCAGATGGGGTATGTTAGGCATTAAAAGAGCTTTCAGTAGCAAACGTGATTGACAGGTTTACTTACCCCTGCGATGTCATAGAGTGAGGCAGCCAGCAGAGGGCGCCGGGAATGTAAGCGCTGCCGAAAGAAGTACTCGTCACTTCTGTTTTCGCAATAGAAATGTCACACTGCTCAAACCTTCAGGTGTGCCGATTGCACCTTTCTTTACATACTGTGTATGTACACAAGTCAGACAGCACTTCTAAATGAGACATTGTGGGCGTTTCACTGGGGCACCGGGAAAAGGGACGACCCCACGGGGTCCAAATACAACTATTTCTTTACACACTGTTGTGTAGTGCTCTGTATTACAGTACAGGCCCAATGCAAACCTGCCCCAAATACCTGGCAATCAAATCCTAGCAACGGACACACCGATTAGTGCACGGGTTGTAATACTCAGGTATTCAAGGGCCACCAGCAGGCCAGGTATTAGGGCTATACCTGCTTCAGCACAGGTGGTTATATCAGTGGCTTAGTCATTTGGACTCAGCCACTGATTATTGAGCCACCTGTGCTGAAGCAGGGATATCCTTAAAACCTGAGCTGTTGGTGGCCTTGAGGACGGGTCACCCCTGGATTAGTGGCATTTCTGTGGCTTCTTATCTGGGGTGGCATTGCTCATTGCTCGGGGACAATGCTGGGAAAGTTTCGGTAATATTCTAAGCACCCACCCGCCTTATCTCCTAAAATGTACGCATTGTTTGGGTCATTTCATACTTCTGTGTGATTCCATGAACAGTTGGTACTGTATTTTCAGTGCGAGTATAAGAAGATAAAGAATACTTATTCACGTGACATATTAACCATTAAAGAGCCGTGCAGTACACGATACAACATGAATTAAATGAAACGCCAGAATAGAGACCTCCCTGATGGACGGCAGCCTCACTGCTACACAAGAGACAAAAACCCGCCAACAATACATGCTCTCAGAAACGCGCGGGCACCAAATACAGATGCGCGCGGGCACCAAATAGTGGGGTGCCACAGTGAGAGCTTCAAGATTGAGCCCGGGCTCATTTTAGCCCGAAGCATTGCTGTACCCCAGGTCGCACGCCGTGCCGTACACCAGGCTTTACTCCATGCCGCAGTACTCCATGCAGTATGCCATGCCGCAGTACTCCATGCAGTATGCCATGCCGCAGTACTCCATGCAGTATGCCATGCCGCAGTACTCCATGCAGTATGCCATGCCGCAGTACTCCATGCAGTATGCCATGCCGCAGTACTCCATGCAGTATGCCATGCCGCAGTACTCCATGCAGTATGCCATGCCGCAGTACTCCATGCAGTATGCCATGCCGCAGTACTCCATGCAGTATGCCATGCCGCAGTACTCCATGCAGTATGCCATGCCGCCGTACTCCATGCAGTATGCCATGCTGCTGTACTCCATGCAGTATGCCATGCCGCCGTACTCCATGCAGTATGCCATGCCGCCGTACTCCATGCAGTATGCCATGCCGCCGTACTCCATGCAGTATGCCATGCCGCCGTACTCCATGCAGTATGCCATGCCGCCGTACTCCATGCAGTATGCCATGCCGCCGTACTCCATGCAGTATGCCATGCCGCCGTACTCCATGCAGTATGCCATGCCGCCGTACTCCATGCAGTATGCCATGCTGCCGTACTCCATGCAGTATGCCATGCCGCCGTACTCCATGCAGTATGCCATGCTGCTGTACTCCATGCAGTATGCCATGCCGCTGTACCCCATGCAGTATGCCATGCCGCCGTACACCAGGCTTTACTCCATGCCGCAGTACTCCATGCAGTATGCCATGCCGCAGTACTCCATGCAGTATGCCATGCCGCAGTACTCCATGCAGTATGCCATGCCGCCGTACTCCATGCAGTATGCCATGCTGCCGTACTCCATGCAGTATGCCATGCCGCCGTACTCCATGCAGTATGCCATGCCGCCGTACTCCATGCAGTATGCCATGCCGCCGTACTCCATGCAGTATGCCATGCCGCCGTACTCCATGCAGTATGCCATGCCGCCGTACTCCATGCAGTATGCCATGCCGCCGTACTCCATGCAGTATGCCATGCCGCCGTACTCCATGCAGTATGCCATGCCGCCGTACTCCATGCAGTATGCCATGCCGCCGTACTCCATGCAGTATGCCATGCCGCCGTACCCCATGCAGTATGCCATGCCGCAGCACTCCATGCAGTATGCCATGCCGCCTTATCCCATGCAGTATGCCGTGCCGCTGTACCCCATGCAGTATGCCATGCCGCCGTACTCCATGCAGTATGCCATGCCACCGTACTCCATGCAGTATGCCATGCTGCCGTACTCCATGCAGTATGCCATGCCGCCGTACTCCATGCAGTATGCCATGCTGCTGTACTCCATGCAGTATGCCATGCCGCTGTACCCCATGCAGTATGCCATGCCGCCGTACACCAGGCTTTACTCCATGCCGCAGTACTCCATGCAGTATGCCATGCCGCAGTACTCCATGCAGTATGCCATGCCGCAGTACTCCATGCAGTATGCCATGCCGCAGTACTCCATGCAGTATGCCATGCCGCCGTACTCCATGCAGTATGCCATGCTGCCGTACTCCATGCAGTATGCCATGCCGCCGTACTCCATGCAGTATGCCATGCCGCCGTACTCCATGCAGTATGCCATGCCGCCGTACTCCATGCAGTATGCCATGCCGCCGTACTCCATGCAGTATGCCATGCCGCCGTACTCCATGCAGTATGCCATGCCGCCGTACTCCATGCAGTATGCCATGCCGCCGTACTCCATGCAGTATGCCATGCTGCTGTACTCCATGCAGTATGCCATGCCGCTGTACCCCATGCAGTATGCCATGCTGCTGTACTCCATGCCGTACCCCAGGTCACACGCCACGCCGTACACCAAGCTTTACTCCATGCCGCAGTACTCCATGCAGTATGCCATGCCGCCGTACTTCATGCAGTATGCCATGCTACCGTACTCCATGCAGTATGCCATGCCGCTGTACTCCATGCAGTATGCCATGCTGCCGTACCCCATACCGTACCCCAGGTCACACGCCACGCCGTACACCAAGCTTTACTCCATGCCGCAGTACTCCATGCAGTATGCCATGCCGCCGTACTCCATGCTGCCGTACTCCATGCTCCGTTGCTTTATTTTGATTATCTCCATGCAATAAGTTTACTTCATTATTGTTGGCTTGTCGGACTGCAGGCGTATAAATGGGTGGCCATCTCAGGGATTTAAAAGTATTCCAGGGTGGACAATTCCTGCTTCTATAGTCACAAGCATAATAAAACCGATACCAGAGATTCAGGGCAACGTCATTCTGCCACCCAACCAGCTTGTCGGATGTACCGAAATGGTCCAAAATAGAATGACGGCTGTTTTCGGAGGACTCGTGGTACTGCTATTCCCGTCCTGCCATGTCCCCGTCCCCCTGCACACTCCAAAACCGACCAACTTATTCCCGTAGCTTGGTCCCATCTCACGCCGACCATCAACATGGCTCGATCTGTTACCTGGGCTAGTGGCCACTTCCAACTGGAATACTGATCTATGCTGCCCTGGCCGAACCGCTGCTCTGACAAAGCAATAACTGGGCCAAGATAACCATTAACATATTGACATTCAGTGTGTAACAATTCGCGATTTTTCCTTAGAGGGCGAACTTTTAACGTAAAGTAATATATATATTAATATATGCCAAAAGAACGGCGGTCCGCACAGCCTGCAGCTTTACAGCAGGATATTGGAATTCTGACTTGTTGTCAGTCAGCTGTTTTTGTCTGTCTGGCCTCAGATATATTATAGTGTATTCATAATTATACATATCCACTTAACTAGGACCATCCAAGAGAGGGGAGGGCACTTTCCCAGTGGAAAGAAAGCGTGTCCTGCTTAACACAGTGTCATCACACAAAAGGGACACAGAAACATTGCAAAGTCAAGCAATGCCTTAGTAACTGCTGAGGCATGTACTCCCCTTGCAAACTCACCCCTTGAGGTACCACCAGTGTCTGCCCCCACCCCACTACAAGCAACCCCGCCCGTGTCCCCTTATGTGCTACACACTTTTATACGGTACAGCCAGGGCTAATACATCTCTATGTCATGGGCCATTAAATAATGCATATGTCAAAAAATTAAATAATCAGATAACAATAACGTCATGTCTATAATGTAACCCCTGCAGTGCCTTTAAAGCGTTCTAGACATTCACCACCACGCACATTTCATTAAAAAAGAAATGGCATGGACATTCACAAAGCGACCGGGGCAACCCAACGTGAAACATTGGTGACAAAAGAGAAATGTTCATAACGCCTCTTTGTGTCAGTATTAAGGCTACGTCATGCTTGATAGAGTTCCCTAAACCGTTAAGCATGTCACTACTGTGTAACAAACACGTGAAGTATCCTCCAAGCGGCATGGCCCTGAATCCTGCCTCCCCGGACCCCTCAGCGGGTTGAGCTGTGTTTCCCAGCAGTCCGTGTTCCGTGATGGGTGTGTCGGGTGTGTCGGTGCAGGGCTCTGCATTAAGCGTGTGTAGCTTTGTCACGTCCCGCGAGATTGGGGCCCGCACACCTCGCGAGCTCACGCACTTGTCACTGGTGCTTTTTGAGCGCTGGGAAGGAAGGCGTCACGGTGACCCAGGGTCGCCTGACGTCCCGCGTATAACGGGATTCTCCCTTATTTCATTGACTTGTCCCTGAAAGGTCCGTCGGGCGCATAATTGTCCTGTATTTTAATGCCTTCATGTGAAATACACACGATCCTTGCAAGCTCCGAACCCAACACCCACCACATATACATATACACACATACATACATACATACAGTATATATATATTTTTGTCAAAAGGGAGTGCTACTGGGTGTGACCAAATTTACTGTACAGTATTGCACAAAAAGCCCCAATACAACACCCAAATAACAGAGTGAGTAGTTAAATACTTATCTGTTTGTCTTCTCATAAATAAGCGTCATTTAGTTAAACTCTTTTTGGCCAAAGCATTATAAGCCTGCAGCCACGTCACGGCCTGACCACTCTGCAGCCACGTCACGGCCTGACCACTCTGCAGCCACGTCACGGCCTGTGAAATGCTTGAACTTAACATCACGGTAATGAAACGTCACACACACGTAATAGGTTCTACTCGAGTGTAATAGTTCCCTTTTTCCGATAGATGTCGCCTTACTAAATTATTACTCAATTATTAAAATATCAAAGTTATCGCACTGCCTGATCATCTCATAATTCCATGACCCCAACCGGATTGGCCTCACTTTTTCTCCCACCGCTTCTTGTTAGTGCCATGCGGGTCTTTCCCCGCCCGGCCAAGCACATAGACGATAAAAACCAAAGAATATATACCGTCCCGCCAGAGATACCATTCAGCCGGAAGCGCTAGCAAATCGTTCATCGCTCATTATGGCGTCACACTTTCATACTGGATTTCTGCGTCCCATATTATAAAAACTTAAATGCTGCGACACCACAGTGACCTCCCACAGTGACGGTTTATCAGGGGGATATTTTGCTCCGTTGTAGGCTTGTATTGTATTGTATGTCTTTATTTAGGATTATATTAGGATTCATACAATGTCTGATTTTATTTGTACTCCTTTATGCGAGGACTGAACCCAACGCCCACTGAGGAGGCCCAGCAGAAGTACCCTAATGTCAGTCAAAAGAGTTATAAATATACACTGCTCTGTGCTTGCTAATAGTAGGACGGAATTAGTTATGCGTCTCTAATATATAGGATGAGTGAGAGAGAGATATGTGTCTAATAACGACAGGAGGGGCCTGTCTGTGTTCCTTACACCAGTAGGGAGATTAGGAGATGTGCTTAAAAACTGTTGGCAACAGATGCGGGTTATGTGTTCCTAATAAAAATAAGGACTCCCTGGCAGGAAGGGGGCAGGGGCAGGGAAGTATGTGTCCCCAAAGACTGTATGAATGGAGGGGGAAGAGGTATGTGATTGTAAAGGCAGAAGAGAGATGTATTGTTCCGTAAGTCTGTATGAAGGAGGGGGGAGAGGAGGTATGGGTTCCTAATAATTGTATGAAGAAGGGGAAGAGATGCATGTGTTTTTAAAGACTGAAGGAAGGAGGAGAGAGATATGGGTTCCTAAAAACGTGAAGGAGAAAGAAGAGTTATATGTCTCTAATAACTGTATGAAAGAGTGGGAAGACAGGTATGTGTTCCTACTGTAAGTACTGTATTATGGAGTGGGGAGAGAGTTATCAATGTGTTCTAAATACTGTATGAAGGAGGGGGAGAGAGGTATGTGTTCCTACTGTAAGTACTGTATTACAGAGTGGGGAGAGAGGTGTCAATGTGTTCCTAAATACTGTATGAAGGAGGGGGGAGAGGAGGTATGTGTTCCTAAGTACTGTATGAAGGAGGGGGAGAGGAGGTATGTGTTCCTAATAATTGTATGAAGAAGGGGAAGAGATGCATGTGTTTTTAAAGACTGAAGGAAGGAGAAGAGAGATATGGGTTCCTAAAAACGTGAAGGAGAAAGAAGAGTTATATGTCTCTAATAACTGTATGAAAGAGGGGGAAGACAGGTGTGTGTTCCTACTGTATGTACTGTATTATGGAGTGGGGGGAGAGAGGTATCAATGTGTTCCTACACAGTATATACTGTATTACAGAGGGGGAGAGAGATATGTGTTCCTAAATACTGTATGAAGGAGGCGGAAGAGAGGTATGTGTTCCGTAAAGACGTGAAGGAGAAAGAATAGTGGTATATGTCCCTAATAACTGTATGAAGGAGGGGGCAGAAAGGTATGTAGGATGGGGGAGAGATGTGTGTGCCTCTAACGGTGTTGGCATGGGATAAGAGGTATGTGTCCCTGCAGATTGTTTAGGAGAAGGTACAAAGGGGGGATTATCGGGTGTCCTGCATATTCATGTGCCAGTGTTCTGTGCTTTTTAACCATTTGAATGTATTTATTATCCCTTTAGGGTTTACACCCCCTGGGATGGACCGGTCATCCCCTGACAATAGCCCAGTGCATGGTCTGGCACGGCAGCAGTCCATTACTACAGGGGCCAACATTCCCATCATTACAGAGCTTGGTAAGGAGACTGGGGGCTGCCTTGTGCTTTGGGGGTGTCTGTCGGAGGAGGAGCAGGAGTTAGCGAGCGGTTACATGGTATATTGCCTTGATGTAGCGGGATATATCAAACTCTGAATCTCAGGCATTCATTTATCTCCCTTTTATTCTATGTGGGGTAACGGTTAATGCAGCCACAGGCAGAAAATGGTACTAAGTATCACACCAAACATCACCCTGATACATTGGGTGCAACGTGCAGCCGTCTCCAGCCGTTTGCCTGAAGACGACCTGCAAAAAAACTAAATACAATTGGAGGACCAGTTAATATTAGGGCTGACATTTAAACATGCTAATATTTATATATATATAATAAAAACATTACAAGCTCATAAAGAAAGTTATACATTCACTCAATTCCCTCCCTCTCACTCAAATCTCCCTCCCACACTCAATCCCTCCCTCTCCCTCAACTCTCCTCCCCACACTCAATCCCCTCCCTCTCACTCAACTCTCCTCCCCACACTCAATCCCCTCCCTCTCACTCAACTCTCCTCCTCACACTCAATCCCCTCCCTCTCACTCAACTCTCCTCCTCACACTCAATCCCACCACTCAATCCCCTCCCTCTCACTCAACTCTCCTCCTCACACTCAATCCCCTCAATTCTCCTCCTCACACTCAATCCCTTCTCTCTCACTCAACTCTCCTCCTAACACTCAATCCCTTCCCTGTCCCTCAACTCTCCTCCTCACACTCAATCCCCTCAATTCTCCTCCTCACACTCAATCCCTTCTCTCTCACTCAACTCTCCTCCTAACACTCAATCCCTTCCCTGTCCCTCAACTCTCCTCCTCACACTCAATCCCCACCCTCTCACTAAACTCTCCTCCCCACACTCAATCCCCTCCCTCTCACTCAACTATCCACCTCACACTCAATCCCCTCTCACTCAACCCCCTTTCCTCTCACTTAAACCCCTCCCTCTCGTACAACCCCCCTCAGCACACTCTATCCCCCTCCTCACACTCAGCCCCCTCCTTCTCACACTCCAACCCCCCTCTCTATCCCCTCTCCTCACACCCAATCTCCGCCCCCCTCCCCCCACACAAACACTCAATCACCCCACACTGAGACCTTTACCTTGGGTGGGATAGACCTGGCCAACTTGGTTCCGTCCGCATCGGAACCTGCAGATCTCGGCGACCGGGGGAGGCGTGGCAGGGGGTGGAGGAATGGGCCAAGGAGGGGGTGGAGGAATGGGCCAAGGAGGGGGTGGAGGAATGGGCCAAGGAGGGGGTGGAGGAATGGGCCAAGGAGGGGGTGGAGGAATGGGCCAAGGAGGGGGTGGAGGAATGGGCCAAGGAGGGGGTGGAGGAATGGGCCAAGGAGGGGGTGGAGGAATGGGCCAAGGAGGGGGTGGAGGAATGGGCCAAGGAGGGGGTGGAGGAATGGGCCAAGGAGGGGGTGGAGGAATGGGCCAAGGAGGGGGTGGAGGAATGGGCCAAGGAGGGGGTGGAGGAATGGGCCAAGGAGGGGGTGGAGGAATGGGCCAAGGAGGGGGTGGAGGAATGGGCCGAGGAGGGGGTGGAGGAATGGGCCGAGGAGGGGGTGGAGGAATGGGCCGAGGAGGGGGTGGAGGAATGGGCCAAGGAGGGGGTGGAGGAATGGGCCAAGGAGGGGGTGGAGGAATGGGCCAAGGAGGGGGAGTGAGATCCTCTGCGGACCAGTGAGAATTATGTGGCAGACCGACGTTGGTCCGCAGACTGGCGCCGGTCCGCAGTCCGCTGTTGGGGGACCACTGTTCTAAGGCTTCTCACCACCGATAATATCTGAGTAAAAGATTTGAACTTTTGGCAGAATGTAAAACGCTCAGATTCTTCTCCCGCACGATGGGCAATATTCACTAAGAGGTGTTAAGCCATAACGCGCCTTACAGATTAGCGCTGCTAGTTAATATGACCGGGCACGGCGCGGCACTCGCCCGTTTTGTAGGGTTGATCGCGCTTTGCATTCCCATCGAGCGCCCCTGCCCGATTGGGACAGAAGTGAAGCTTCCTTCACTTCCGGCATCCGAGGCCTAGTCGCATCATCCCTCGTGCCACCAACAGGTCAGGTTTTAAGGATATCCCTGCTTCAACACAGGTGCCTCAACCTGGGCTGAAGCAGGCTTCGGCTGAGCCACTCATTGAGCCACCTATGCTGAAGCAGGGATATCCTGGAAACCTGACCCGTTGGTGGCCCGTGAGGACTGGCATCTCCCACCCTACAGGATAATTATTTCACAAATAACTATCATGTAATATTGTTAATATTGACATGACAGCTGGGTTCCTTCTGTGACACAACTGTGTGTCTTTGTGTCCAAGATACAACCTTTGTCCTCTGTGCTCTTTCATGTCTCTCTCTCCCCCTGTCCTCTCCTCCTCCTCTTCCTCCTCCGTGCTGTAGCTGCCTCATTGCCTCACCCTTCTTGTTTTTTGTTTCTCTGTCTTTTCTCTCTGATACTCTCCCTCCATTTTTAACACTCCCACCATCCAGCTCCGCCTGGCAAACTGCCGCCTTTCATTTCAATCAGTCAGGAAAAAACCAGTGGGACCCACTTCCCGATAATTACCGAGCTGGGTAAGAGCAGCGTCTCACGTTTCTTGACCATTTTGTCTGCTGCGTTTTTACGGCTGCCCTACGGAGAGGCACAACCAGGGAACACCATTCCTCCCAAATTATTAGGGCACGTCTTCATTTGCACATACTGTACTGCACATGGGCTGTTCCCTTGTGAAAGTTACATTCTAATGCGATATGGCACTTTGGAGGTTACGATCATCTGAACTAACCTTGCTGATGGATCATGGAGTTGCCGGTCTTTAGTACACACGTGTATTTCATTGCTGGCGCCCTTCCTGCCTCTGTCACGTAAACTCTCTGTAAGTGATCCTAGGCAAACCACGTCCATTCCCTATACAGCCCTTAATCCACCTCTAACTGAGTAATAATAAGACCATTATTCATTGTTATCTACTGTCCTTTGGGAGCTGCCATTCAGACCAGAGCTTTGCAAACGGGCAGCTACAATTTCGCCCCAGAGGTGGCTGCATCCGTATCACTGCAGTATACTTAGCATCAGTACTTTGGATTTTAAAGGTACAGCATGAGTACAAGAAGTCGGTATTCATGACCTCATAAGACAATAAGGTTTCTCTTCTGTAAAGTGAGATAGCACCGACGCGGTTAGTGGGGCGTTCCCTGAGATAGCGCTGGATGGTCACTCTCACACTACAGGTCGGGTTTTAAGTATATTCCTGCTTCAGCACAGATTGCGAAGTCTTCAACTGAGCCACTGATTGATCCCCCTGTACTGAAGCAGGGATATCCTTAAACCGTGACCTGTTGGCGGGTCTTCTGGACTGGAGCTGAGCGCCCTTGCTATACAGAAGAGCTTGCCATCTAATATCTGGGCACTTCAGGGGGGTTCATTTGATGGAAGCCTTCATGCTGTGCGGTCCTTATACTTTGGGGGATATGTCCCAAAGATGGCATATTATGCCCCGTTTTGCTATGTTGGTCAGGTTGCACCCCTGGTCCGTGTCTGTATACTTTTTTATATATATTTGATTCCGTGTTCTACGTGCTTCTGTGTTTACTTTTGGCTGGGGAGGCGGCGGAGAGACCCCTCTCGGCCTCCTCCTGCAGCTCTTGCTGCGGTTTCTGCGGCTGCTGTCCTGCGTCTCGCGTCTGTTGCTCTGTGAAACGCGTTTGCAGCTTCTGTAACGATTTTCTGTTCTCAGTTCTCACGCTAACATCAGTGCAACCTTTGATCACGCCAACCTCCGATACAAAGTGTTTTATATGAGCGAGCTGAAACTCAGCAGCCTCCCGCCCCCCCAGCCCCTGTTTGTCTATCAGTGTGATTGGCTGCTCAGACAAGAGAGACACAATTCAAAAGGCAAAACCCCAGACACCACAGGCCTTCCAGGCATCTTCCTCATGTTTGTTTCTCATTTCTTCTCCGGAGTGATCAGGCTCATGAGTTTTTGAAGACCAGAGAGATTCTTGTTTTCTTGAGGGCAGCGGGAGGTTCAGAGACGTTTCAGTTGGATAGAAACACAGATATTGCTGATAGTTAAGCACCATTTGGCTCTCCTTGTCTGGCCCGTTCTCCGAGGCCTCTGTAATGTCTCACACTCCATTTGATCCCAGTTTTCCCCCATATTTACGATACCCTTGTGTCTATCACAGGCAATTTGGAGAAAAGAGTGTATTTTATTTGCTCACAGTTAGGGTGCACAATGTCACGTACCAAGAAGTGTTGTCATGTCTATTAATCAAAAGCAGTGGTACTGTAGGAGGTAACATGATACAGTATCAGGAGCCAGCAAAAGAGCAACGCTATATATATGTATATGTAATATGCAATTAGGAAATGCCTGCACACTAAGTGTTAAGTGTCCTACAGAGGGGGTCTGTGCTATGTGCTAGATTGAAAAAAATATACAATTAAAGAAAAGACCAGAATGGTCTAATTATCAGCACTATACAAAATATATGCAGAAATAGAGGGTGTTAATGACCCATAACACACAGGATATAGATATAATATATTATATAGTGTCTTGGTGTTTGTTTAGACTATAAAGCAGTGCTCGGGTTGTGTGGGTTACAGGTAGAGATTTGCGAAACAGTCCAGAATGCAAAGGGCTGACAGTGCTAGATAAAAACATATATACTTTCCATTCTTATGGCTGCAGCAATCCTCACCTCTCTCCTGGGAGACGAAATCTCAGTGACTTCTGCTATTACCTGTGTGTGCTTAAACCTACTGATTAAATCGGGGTGGGACGGGTAACTTGGTAACATAGCCACTTCCTGGACAGCTTTTCAAATTGATCAGCGATCATGAAATGGGACCATTTGGCATCGAGCGATTCTCACATCTTCAATGGCCAACGTTTAGTGTTTCACTTCTAGTTCCATTGATAGAATCCAGAGCAATGGCTTCCGCGGGTGGTAGGGATCCAGAATGGGCTACTCTGGGGTTGAGGTTTGAGCTCACATGTTACCTGAGAGTCAGAGCTGAGCTGAATTGCAGCATTCTGTTCCAGTGTAACCCTGGCTAGAGTTCCGTGTACAGTAAGCGCGCCGTGTATATTAAGCGAGCCGTGTATACAGTGTCACTGGCTTGGTGCTGCCGCTTACTTGGGTCTCTGTGGTTTACAGTGAACGACTCGAATGTACAGTTCTTGGATCAGGATGACGACGATGACCCGGACACGGAGCTGTACCTGACCCAGCCCTTTGCCTGTGGCACTGCCTTCGCTGTCAGCGTTCTGGACTCCCTCATGAGCGCGGTAAGGAGGCGGCGTTTGCCGTACAGCCTATTCAGAACCAGCGAGCACACGATTCCCCAGATCCATCAACCTCCGCTGTGGGTTAATGCCCCCGAACGGGCGTCATCTCCCATGGATTTGAATGGGAAAACTGTATGTATATTTGTATAGTTCCAACCAGGTACACTGCTTTAGAAATGTTACAACAATAAAATACAATTACAGGACAGGGAATATACAGGAGTCCCGGCCCCTGAAGAGCTAACAATCTAATCGGAATGCGGAGAGAAGCAGTGGAAGTGAATGTGAGTGCATTGGGTAGGGTCTGTACGAACATGCTGTGGTTTAGTGAGCAGTGGTCATCCTGAGCGATTACTGAGCAGGTGAGTTTTCAGACGGGTTGTGAAGCACAGAGAGAAAGTGCTTGGTAACATTGAGAGGAAGGGAGGGAGTTTCAGAGGTAGGTGCAGTATGTGAGAAGGGGTGTAGGTGTGAGAGAACTGTAGTGACACATGGGGTACAGAGGAGACAGGCCTGAGCAGAGCGTGTATAGCGTGGTAGTGGTATTGCGAGAGAATAAACCTTAGATATAAGGTGGGCAGAGGGGGTACACAGTCTTGAAGGAGAGAAGACATTTTTTTTGTAGCCAATGCAGAATTTAATAGGGAGCCAACAGAGAATTTTCGGGGTGATAAGCAGAGACTGGTCGATAGGAGGGGGAGGTTAAATAGACTGAAGGGTAGATAACTGCAAGACAGGGAGGACAGTAAGGAGAAAGTTGCAGTAGTCCAGATGGGAGAGAGTGAGGGCATGCATTAACATTTTAATAGTAGAGAAACTGAGAACTGGTCGTATTTTTGTCATGTTAAAATAGATTTAAAATAAAAAGTTACAATCCTGTTGATTTTAATAGGAATGTTTCCCTTCATAAATTTGGTGCAGTTTTGTAGAGGGGAGACTTATAAATAATATAACAACAAACATATTATCTTAGGTGCTGCTTCAGAACCCTAAACTAATGCTTACCCATGAATCCCCAAATAAGAGGGGGTGCTATGTATTTATGTACAACGACAGTCCAAAATATTGAGTGAGACTTTCATAAATAGCCCTATATTTCATATTCAGTAAAGATTTAGGAAGTTATTTGTTAAACTGCGTTAATGCAATTTGGAGCACAGAAATTCCCCTGGACAGTGCCCCCTTTGGTACTATTGCAGTTTAATGAATGACAACCATGTTTACTAAGTAGTGCTAAGTAAATGGGCGTTAAGGTGCCTTCCTGCTTAGAATTGCTTAGTAAATATGGTCCTTAATCTTTATCTTACATTTTGAATCAATCATTGAAAATACAAGGAGTTACATAGCTGAGTGCTTTCATTTTGTTGCAGTCCCAATAAATGGGGCTGCACGTTTTAACCCTGTCTTTGCCTCTAGTGCAGGAGTGGGAAACTCCAGTCCTTAAGGGCCACCAACTGGTCAGATTCTCAGGATATCCCTGCTTCAGCACAGGTTGTGCAGTCTTCGATTGAGCCACCTATGCTGAAGCAGGGATATCCTGAAAACCTGACCTGTTGCTGGCTCTTGAGGACTGGAGTTGCCCACGCCTGCTCTAGTGCCTGCAAGACTTTGGCAGCGCAGGGGTTAACCTGAGTGCCTATGCAAAGCCGAGCGGCACACTTAAAAATGAGGCCGCGATTGGCTTGCCACGCCATTAATATTTAAAGCGCCCATTGTGCGTCCGGCCAGGCGAACGCCGTTAGGATGTCAGAGCGGACAGGACCCCACTTCCCATATACCCTAGAGTTTTTTAAAAGGACACCCGCCCGTCTCCCGTTTAACTGAATGTTTAATTGATACGTGTTCCTGTCAGAGCAGCTGGGAGTTCAGAGTCTCCCAGAACCAGAGTCCAGCGCAGGATAATGGGCTGTGACATTTGCAGCACAAAGGCAGGCTCCCAAACCGTCGTGTCACGTCTGGGAAGGCAATCACGCCTTCAGCGCACCCAGAGTCCTACAATTACACGTCCTAATGCCCCCTTATTAGATATTGCAAAGCCCTTACCTTCCGCCAATCACAGAGAGAGGAACGTGTTCACGGTGTGTTCTCTGGTGCAATGCTCTGCAGCTGGCTTGTTAAAGCGCAGTACTGAAGCTCCACGCTCTGCAGGTCTCTGCGGGAACAATGTGACGCTCTGCAGGTCTCTGCAGTGACAATGTGACGCTCTGCAGGTCTCTGCAGTAACAATGTGACGCTCTGCAGGTCTCTGCAGTGATAATGTGACGCTCTGCAGGTCTCTGCAGTGACAATGTGACGCTCTGCAGGTCTCTGCAGTGACAATGTGACGCTCTGCAGGTCTCTGCAGTGACAATGTGACGCTCTGCAGGTCTGCAGTGACAATGTGACGCTCTGCAGGTCTGCAGTGACAATGTGATGCTCTGCAGGTCTCTGCAGTGACAATGTGACGCTCTGCAGGTCTCTGCAGTAACAATGTGACGCTCTGCAGGTCTCTGCAGTGATAATGTGACGCTCTGCAGGTCTCTGCAGTAACAATGTGACGCTCTGCAGGTCTCTGCAGTGATAATGTGACGCTCTGCAGGTCTCTGCAGTAACAATGTGACGCTCTGCAGGTCTCTGCAGTGATAATGTGACGCTCTGCAGGTCTCTGCAGTGACAATGTGACGCTCTGCAGGTCTCTGCAGTGACAATGTGACGCTCTGCAGGTCTCTGCAGTGACAATGTGACGCTCTGCAGGTCTGCAGTGACAATGTGACGCTCTGCAGGTCTGCAGTGACAATGTGATGCTCTGCAGGTCTCTGCAGTGACAATGTGACGCTCTGCAGGTCTCTGCAGTAACAATGTGACGCTCTGCAGGTCTCTGCAGTGATAATGTGACGCTCTGCAGGTCTCTGCAGTAACAATGTGACGCTCTGCAGGTCTCTGCAGTGATAATGTGACGCTCTGCAGGTCTCTGCAGTGACAATGTGACGCTCTGCAGGTCTCTGCAGTGATAATGTGATGCTCTGCAGGTCTCTGCAGTAACAATGTGACGCTCTGCAGGTCTCTGCAGTGATAATGTGACGCTTTGCAGGTCTCTGCAGTAACAATGTGACGCTCTGTAGGTCTCTGCAGTAACAATGTGAAGCTCTGCAGGTCTCTGCAGTAACAATGTGGCGCTCTGCAGGTCTCTGTAGTGACAATGTGACGCTTTGCAGGTCTCTGCAGTAACAATGTGACGCTCTGCAGGTCTCTGCAGTAACAATGTGACGCTCTGCAGGTCTCTGCAGTAACAATGTGAAGCTTTGCAGGTCTCTGCAGTGACAATGTGGCGCTCTGCAGGTCTCTGCAGTGACACGAGTGATGCTCTGCACATCTCCGTAAAGAGAATATTGTTTTGCCGATATAACTAGAGGTGGTGGGAGTGATGTTCTGCAGGTATTTCTAGCAGCGAAGGGAGAAATGTTCTGCAGAAGCGTAGGAAGTGATTTGTTGTGGTTCTCTGAAGGTAGCGATGCTCTGCAGTACTTCCTATCAGGGCATGGGATGTTGCTCTGCAGATCTCTAGTTTTAGCACATTAGATTAGATCAGGAGTAGCCAACTCCCGTCCTCAAGAGGCAAGAGCTAACAGGCCAGGTTTTCAGGATATCCCTGCTTCAGCACAGGTGGCTCAATCAGTCCTTGCTTCAGCACAGGTGGGTCAATCAGACCCTGCTTCAGCACAGGTGGCTCAGTCAGCTCAACCACCTGTGCTGAAGCTGGGATATCCTTAAAACCTGACCTGTTGGCGGCCCTTGAGGACTGTGGTTGGCTGCATGGGATTGCACTGTAACGGGATCTCTCCTCTCTCCCAGACATACTTCAATGATAACATCCTGACCTTGATCCGGACGCTGGTGACAGGGGGGGCCACGCCGGAGCTGGAGGCTCTCATCGCAGAGGAGAACGCCCTGCGGGGGGGGTACAGCACCCCACAGACACTGGCTAACAGGGACCGCTGCCGCGTTGCCCAGCTGGCCTTGTATGACGGCCCATTCGCTGACCTAGGGGTAAGAATGGGGGGACCCCCGCATCCTACAGCAGGGGGACATATTAGGGGACGTTCTGCTTTCCGCAGTGATTCTTACCGTCTCTTTTCGCGCACCACGTCCTCTCATAGGGAACGATGGCAGTAGGGTGATCTAGTGAGAACAGGGCTGATTATTAAAGGGAGAGAACCCAGGTAAAATCCTGGTGACCGCGGGCAGATTTCATGTTTAGACCGGGGGCCTCTCTCTGAGACAGAGGGACAGGCTCGCTCCCATATTTCTGTCACCCTCCGATGCCACACCGAAGGGACAAACTCATTGCCATAGCTCTCCTATCTTTCTACTTGTGACTGTGTCACCCTGAATTCAGAGGGACAGATAGATGGACTCGAGCCGCCTCCTTCCTACTATGCCCCTATAAATTGAGAGGGACACGCTCAACGGGCCATGTCTCCCCTATTTCCAGGTGTTGTGCCATGTTACCTGGGATTGAGATGGACGGACACAATGGTCCATAGCTCCCTTCTGGCTGTCACCGTGTTATTGTGTTTTGGGGGTCGGCCACTCACTCATGTGCCACTTTGTTCCTGCAGGACGGTGGATGTTATGGGGACCTATATTGCAAAGCGCTGAAAACCTACAACATGCTGTGCTTCGGGATATACCGGCTACGGGACGCCCACCTGAGCACACCCAGCCAGTGTACCAAAAGGTGGGTGGGCTCAGAGCGTGGGCATCAGAAAGTTGTTCCTTTAGATGAGTAAATGAGTGTTTTGCGATGTCCGGGGAGTGCTCGTGTATGTTTCTGTTCTATATGATTTGAGCCTTGGCCTGACCCAGCCTCGGACCTTCCCCCGTCTCTCCCAGGTACGTCATCACGAACCCCCCCTACGAGTTCGAGCTGGTGCCCACGGACCTCATCTTTTGCCTGATGCAGTTCGACCACAACGCCAGCCAGTCCCGCACCAGCCTGTCCCACTCCTCACACTCGTCACACTCCTCGAGCAAAAAAAGCTCGTCCGTACACTCCATCCCAGCCTCGGCCAACCGGCAGAACCGCGTCAAGGCTCGCGACGCCCGCGACAAACAGAAGTACGTGCAGGAAGACAGACTGTGACCAGGGATGCGTTGTGTGTGTCGGGGGAGGGAGGAAAGAACCGGGGGTCTTCTGTATATACAGGGGACCTTAGCCTCTGCTGGACCTCTTTATTGCCAGAGGGACTTGCACGCATTATGCACGTGTTCAGGCCCCTCTGGCAGTGAAGGGGTTACTCGTTTTCTTCCAATAATTACAGCTAAACCCCATGCATTAATAATCCTCTTAAGTACTTAAGGGGTTAAAGGAGGCTTGGGGTGGAGCAGCGGGCCCCCCGGATCCCAGTTTGGTTCTCATGCGTTATTAGTTAATGTAGTTAACCCTCGGTCAGCAAGTGGTTTCATTGGAAGCAAAGCATTGGAAGGGTTAAAAGGCGATATATGGTGTTGGGAGGGTAGATATGTGTCCGCCGTTCCAGGGGAGGGGGGAATGGCTGCACCAGGGGAGGGGGGAATGGCCGTTCCAGGGGAGGGGGGAATGGCTGCACCAGGGGAGGGGGGAATGGCCGTTCCAGGGGAGGGGGGAATGGCTGCACCAGGGGAGGGGGGAATGGCCGTTCCAGGGGAGGGGGGAATGGCCGTTCCAGGGGAGGGGGGAATGGCCGCTCCAGGGGAGGGGGGAATGGCTGCACCAGGGGAGGGGGGAATGGCCGTTCCAGGGGAGGGGGGAATGGCCGCTCCAGGGAAGGGGGGAATGGCTGTTCCAGGGGAGGGGGGAATGGCCGTTCCAGAGGAGGGGGGAATGGCCGCTCCAGGGAAGGGGGGAATGGCTGTTCCAGGGGAGGGGGGAATGGCCGTTCCAGGGGAGGGGGGAATGGCCGCACCAGGGGAGGGGGGAATGGCCGTTCCAGGGGAGGGGGGAATGGCCGCACCAGGGGAGGGGGGAATGGCCGCACCAGGGGAGGGGGGAATGGCCGTTCCAGAGGAGGGAGGAATGGCTGCACCAGGGGAGGGGGGAATGGCCGTTCCAGGGGAGAGGAATGGCCGTTCCAGGGGAGGGGGGAATGGCCGCACCAGGGGAGGGGGGAATGGCCGTTCCAGGGGAGGGGGGAATGGCCGTTCCAGGGGAGGGGGGAATGGCCGTTCCAGGGGAGGGGGGAATGGCCGCACCAGGGGAGGGGGGAATGGCCGTTCCAGGGGAGGGGGGAATGACCGTTCCAGGGGAGGGGGGAATGGCCGTTCCAGAGGAGGGGGGAATGGCCGCTCCAGGGAAGGGGGGAATGGCTGTTCCAGGGGAGGGGGGAATGGCTGCACCAAGGGAGGGGGGAATGACCGTTCCAGGGGAGGGGGGAATGGCTGCACCAGGGGAGGGGGGAATGGCCGTTCCAGGGGAGGGGGGAATGGCCGCTCCAGGGAAGGGGGGAATGGCTGTTCCAGGGGAGGGGGGAATGGCCGTTCCAGGGGAGGGGGGAATGGCCGCACCAGGGGAGGGGGGAATGGCCGTTCCAGGGGAGGGGGGAATGGCCGTTCCAGGGGAGGGGGGAATGGCTGTTCCAGGGGAGGGGGGAATGGCTGCACCAGGGGAGGGGGGAATGACCGTTCCAGGGGAGGGGGGAATGGCTGCACCAGGGGAGGGGGGAATGGCCGTTCCAGAGGAGGGAGGAATGGCTGCACCAGGGGAGGGGGGAATGGCCGTTCCAGGGGAGGGGGGAATGGCCGTTCCAGAGGAGGGAGGAATGGCTGCACCAGGGGAGGGGGGAATGGCCGTTCCAGGGGAGGGGGGAATGGCCGCTCCAGGGGAGGGGGGAATGGCTGCACCAGGGGAGGGGGGAATGGCCGTTCCAGGGGAGGGGGGAATGGCCGCTCCAGGGGAGGGGGGAATGGCCGCTCCAGGGGAGGGGGGAATGGCCGTTCCAGGGGAGGGGGGAATGGCTGCACCAGGGGTGGCCAACTTCAGTTCTCAAGGATTACCAACAGCTCAGGTTTTCAAGATATCCCTGCTTCAGCGTAGGTGGCTCAACTAGTCCCTGCTTTAGCACAGGTGGCTCAGTCTTTGATTGAGCCACCTGTGCTGAGGCAGGGATATCCTGAAAACCTGGCCTGTTAGTGGCCCCTGCGGACTGGCGTTGGCCACCCGTGAGCTACACGTTATATGGCGGCACTGAGTTCCCTGTAGTGATGGAACAGTGAAAGAAAACGTGGATGATAAAGGTCACAGAGATCCAATAGCCCACGGAACTCAACTTTGCACCGCTGCCCTCTCTGGCAGAAAAGGGGTTAAAATCTAACTGCAGCCGCGGGGTATGACACGGTCTCCCACATTGGGCGTCCGTTCCGCCATTCCCCTCGCTGGCGCTAATGCCCCTTCTCTGCCTACTGTACACCTCCCGTCCCACCTCCCGTCCCACCTCCTCATTGGAATGTGGTCCCGGGTGGGGGGCGTTTGCGCTCTTCTTGCTGATCGTATGAAAAGGGTGTGAAAGTGACCGGCACAGGCAGAAATCCCGCCGTCTTCCGGTTCCGGTTAAACTGAAAGGGAGGGTTCTGGGAGACGCGGAGGGTGCATTTTATTGGGCCTCCGTGAGCGCTGCAGGACTATATTCTAGCATATAATCCTCCGAATTATTACCAACATAATAACATTATTGCTAAAGAAATCATTCGGATCCAGGAAGTGGTTGAAGTGCAGTATACAAAGGGACGTAGTGTTCCTGTCCATACAGGTGAATGGGTCTTCAGGTGCATCCCGGCACTAGAAAGTGTCGCCACTTAGCAGATGCGGCCCACCAAGTTTTGAAACAAGTTCTTGAGAGTCACGTTTTAACCTCTTCACTGCCAAATGGTCCTGCGCGGCATTGCTCTGCAATGTGTTGCAGGACGCTCTTACCGTAAGGGGTTAAAAATAGCTTTCACTATTATACTGCTGCGGCCGAGTTTATTCGAGCATTTGCCCGTTCTCGGCCGCAGCAGTAAACTGGCGCGCGCCGGACGGTGCCGGGCGCGCGCCGAAGCAGCGGAAGAGCACCCTCCGATCGGGGCGCTCTCCCTCCCGCTGCCGGGTCCCCCGGAACCCCCTGCCGCCGTCCCCCACATCGCGGGACACCAGGGCTCCCTCGGGGAGCCCTGGACGCGCGTGCAGGGGGCGCAGGCTCCCGATGACGCGTGACCGCGCGTCGGTGACGCGCGGCACGCCGAGGGGCGGCCACTAGCAAGCCGGGAAATCTCCCGGCTTGCGGAACTGGCCGCAGTGCAATAAACTGTGTCGGTAGTGTAGTATAAACGCAGCGATTTCATATTTTTTTTTACTTCGATTTGATCCTTTTATTCTCCAAAACGCCGGAGTTTAAAACACAAAACGAGCGTTGTTACAAAGTGTTTGTCACGCTTCAGCGACTGATAAAAGGCATCAGAACCTGCACGATGCCCAGAATTCTGACCCGGTACTGATACCTCGGACATTGCCCGGCTGATGGGGAGGCGCTGATCCACGTCAGAGTGCTGTTTTGTACCATAAACTCTTACGTCTAGATTCACTAAACTCCGTTAAACTTGAATTAATATTGCACCCAGTAACAATTAAGGGTTATGCATTAAAATATTTGACGTATCATCATGTCCACGAAGAATTATTCATTTATAGATGGCAGGTACGTCACACCTGTGAGCAGGTCACCTGCATACGGGACAGGGGTTAATACACAGCTCGCAAGCTGGCCCACTTTTCTCCTTCTCAAAGGTCCCTAAAAAAGGACAAGATCTCCCCTCAATCCGTTCCCATATACAGTACCATGTCACGAACAGCACACAAGTGAGCACGTGACATAGGAAACCAGGGTTAAAACACACGGCTACTCAGGCCATCTCACCTTTCTCCTGCGCAAGGTACTTTCAATGAGTTAATTTTAACCCCTTACTCAATTGCAATCATATCTATCCGCTTCCACCACCCAAGAAATATGCAAAAATATGTAACTCTATATATTGGCCAGGGTCTCAGGTCCCTGTTTATTATAGTAATAACTATGCACTTAACACACAAACATCTGTTGTAGCAAAATGTGTCCGAAAATGTAAATACTATCTCCAGAGCTTTCATTCAGTGCCCCAAAGCATCACTTATTAAATAATTGTTTTTTATGTGTATATATATATATATATATATATATAGTGAGTAAAAAAAAACGACATAAACCCTCCACAGCAAAGCATATAGCAAATGGAAATACAACTGTATGCTCATTATGTTAAAAATGGGTTTTGAAGCAAAAAGTGGCACTGTGTGCTCATTTGCATGTCATTTCCCAGAATCCCTTGCTGCAGTGGAAGTGCTGTCTGCTGGGTGTAATGGTGAAAGGCGGGGTTGCAGACCTGCCTAAGACATGCAGATGAGCATACAGTTGTATTTCCATTTGCTATATATATATATATGTATATATATATACATATATATATATATATATATATATATATATATATGTATGTATAAAAATACAGTGCTTCAGATAACAGAAAAAGCTTATTACAAGAAAATACAATGACAGTAAATGCAAGACAGTTTCTTAAAATAACAGGATAAAACAGAAATCCCTACATTACCATATGTTTGGATTTTCTCCAGACCTTTCACTGGCAAAGACATGAGACGTTACAGTACGTGTTTGGTCCAAAACACACCTCTGTTGAAATCTAATTTTCATAATACTTTGCAAAGTCTTATGTATTATTTTTTTCCCCATTGAAACAACATTGTAAATCAGATGCGAGATTGGGGTTTTTACCAAACAACGTTTACGTTTTGCCTCAATATATAAACGCACTCATACCTTCCCTTCTCTTATACTTAGACACGCGAGTCATATTAATATATTCAGGTGGTCATGACAGACGCAATGAGACTAATCGACCGTCTTGCTCCTAAATTTGAGTGACAAATGGATATCTGTTCTTAGCACCTCTTACCCATACAGGAATGACTGATGTCCCTATTAGCCAGCTTTGCCTTACTCTTTGGTATGCAAGTGGGGTAGGTAGTGGAGAGGTTGGAATACATTAAGCCAGGGGTGGGCCACTCCAGTCAGTCCTCAAGACCCCCCAATATAATGTAAGGATATCCCTGCTTCAGCAGAGGTGGCTCAATCAGAGGCTCAGTCTTCAACTGGCCACCTGGGCTGAAGCAGGAATATACTTAAAACCTTGTCAGTTGGTGGCCCTAATTATGTTATGTTATGGGTTATTATGTTAAATGTTCATGTAATATATGTTTATAATGTATTCAAGGTTGGTTTAGGTTTTCTTGCATAGACTTATTTAATGGTACGTGATAAATATTGCTGTCAATGTTTGAGCTCATGGATAATTCATTAGCCGTTAAATCTTCATTTGCCCGCTCACCTGCGTTAACACTCGCCAAAATGTCGCTGCGGTAACATGCAAGTTATTGCTATTAGCGCTAATTGTTTGCACTGATCGGAGTTTAGTGAATGCAGGCGGTAGTGTAGGGTTGTGCTGGAGACTGGGCTTGATGGGTAATTTGGCCTGACCCATGGGTGACAATTCTTGGGTTCCTGCAATAGTCAGAAGGGGAGAAGAAGGCTGAGAGATCCCCGGTCCCTGCAATAAGTTTAAACATTGAAACTAAAGACTGAACTCCTGATAATATAGGCGTATTCTCTAAAAACGTCAGGGCGCCAGACCTCAGCGAGCTAGCGAGATCCCGTCCCGTCCCGTCCCTCGCCATGTCATGGGAAAACATTATACCGGATAAATTCATTCACTGCCAGGCGGACCGGACGTATATTGCAGGCTTGCTGGCAGTAAAGGGATTGAACTGTAAGGCAATAAGGCACTTTGTGGCTAGGGTGTCAAAGCATAAATCATAACTTTACTGTCACAAAGAAATAAGCAAATCCGCTGCAATGCCTTTATCGGCACAGTATTAATATGCAACGTTGTAGCGGTACAAAGAAACAGCAGTAACACATCTCCCGAGAGCTAATGCTTTAAAAAAACATCATACGGGGAAGATTTAAAGCAGCAAAACATGAAAACATCCTACATGGTTTTTTTTTTCTGGTCTGTAATATTGATAAATACGTTCTGCACTTCTTTGTAACTCCGAATGCCATTTTTAATGATTTTTTTCATGTACTGATAATCCTTTGGTTGCTATAGCAACCATTTAGAAAGTCATATCCACTTCCCCTTTTGACAGACCTTTTTGAGCTTTGCCCTCTGGCAACAAGGTATCACAAACAGATCTGTTGCTCTGTTCCGAACAGCAGACTGTCTATTACTCTGAAAGCTGTAACAATAATGTGTTACACGTAGTAATAGAATGTTACATATCAGTCTTATAGGAACAGAGGTCACTGGCACCTAAAGCAAAATATACTAAATCCTCCGACTGTACAAACTCTGCCCAAAACCCTCACACACCCAGGTGAAGGGAACGGGGAGTTCATTGGCTCAGCTTGATACATGTGTCCCTAAGACAAAGTAAAGTCATGTATGTATCATGTATGTTTCAGCAGCTGCGACCTAAAGACATGGCAACCATATGATGTCTTTAGCCTTGTCCCGGGCGCAGGAAGTGTACCCGGCTCTGTCCGGGGCATTTTAATATATATCTATATTTATTTATTTTAGATGTCGCATATAATGTTTAAAAACCCTTTCATTGCTGGAACGTCGCGAAACACATTGCTCTGCATTTCATGCCCTACAGCAATGAATGGGTTAACCACATCACTGCCAGAGAGGCCAGCGACGCATTGTTCTGCAGGCCTCTCTAGCAGCGAAGAGGTTAAGGCAGGGCTGGCCAACGCCAGTTCTCAAGGGCCACTAACGGGTCAGGTTTTACGGATGTCCCTTGGGGCCTGAAGTGGGCCACCCCTGGGTTAAAGCAATAAAACACTGCAATAATTTGTTTACACGCCAAATGATTCCCTGATTCCACTTTCAGTCCCTTTCCCGTGTGTTATCCGATGGTATCCAAACTCCTGCAGTGCTCGTGAGAAAGTGTTATTTCAGTTGACACCGCGGCTATTAATGAATGTCCCTGTTCGTCTCCCTGAAATCCTGCCCCTGTAATTGTTATCGCCCTGCATGGCCCTCGGGTTTTTGGCTTTAACTCTGACCTTTACTGGTCTTGTACAACCAGTATACATACTGTATATGTATCTATGTGCCATACGTATGTACTTTGTATCGTCTGTGCCAAGAAACTTCGGATTTGATCCCATCCCTTTAAAGCAGCAGTATGTGTATAAAGGTTTATTAATATTTATGCATGTCTGTATGTATGTCTGAGTGTGTGTGTGTGTGTGTGTGTGTGTGTGTGTGTGTGTGTGTGTGTGTGTGTGTGTGTGTGTGTATACACACACAAATATATATAGTGTGTATATAAGGCAGCACTCACATAACAATCCAGTCACTTACCTGGGTGCACTAATAGGGATCTGATAATCAAAGTAAAAGTGAAATAGGCCCGCACAGGTATTTGGAATGAATAAAAGGATTTAACACATCAACATTTCAGTCCAATTTGAAGTACCTGTGAGTGCCTATTTCAATGTTATTTTATTCTTTTTATATATATATATATATATATATATATATATATATATATATATTGCACACACATTCATACACATTTAAGGGATAGTATGCTTTAGTTTGAACAATTTACCTTCCTAAATCCCCAGATGAATAAATAGTGTTCGCTGCCGCTGCATTGCTTGTGCAGTAGCTCATTGCTGTATATTTGATTTGCTCAGCAAGACGTTTCCTGGTTTGTTTCTAAGTAACTTACAGTTCCAGCTGCTTATTATGAGCAGGGAATGTTTAGACGAATTAATTCCATTCTCAATTTCTATGCTCCTGTTGATTGAAGCTCAGAACCCTCATCTTACCTCAGAACTTGGGGTACTGATTACGTACGTGTTATATGTGTACTATTTAATAACAAGATCAGATTGTGTGTGTGTGTGTGTGTGTGTTTATTTAGTGTATACGTATATAATATTGGAAGGCCCTTGTGTTTAAAGATTACAGTGAAAGTGTTAATGGACCAGTTGGAAGTATACCCTACAAGCTTGTGACTTTCAGGGGTCATACTGCTTCATGACAGCAGGGGACCGCCACTGGGTAAATGTAAGTTATATTGTGACTTCATCGGATTGATAGTTGCCATTTTATATCCACCTAGGGCAGGGGAGGTCAACTCCGATCCACAAGGGCAACCAACAGGTCAGGGTTAAAGGATATCCCTGCTTCAGCTTAAGCGGGTTAATCAGTGGCTTAGTCAACCACCTGTGCTGAAGCAGGGATATCTTGAAACCCCTCCCCTGTCGGTGGCCCTTGAGGACTGGAGTGGCCCTCCCCTGATAAGGTAGTTACTGGGATATTATGTAGCAAATGCACTATTCTTCCAGTCGCCTATAAAACCTGTAGGATTGCGACAATGCAGATAACAAGTTAAGGGACATTACTGTGTCCCTAATCTCCTGTCTCTGTCGCCCTGCCGAGGGACGGACAGATTCAGAGGTTCACGGGTCACACCTGATCCTGTTATCACCTTACAGAAGAAAGGGGACATGAGATGTTCAAGACAGGAAACCTTTACAGTTGAAGACAGTATTACATCCATTATAAGCTGTTATAAATAATGTGTTTTATCAAAGTGCTCAATACTGCTGCTTTATACCCTCTTGTGTTAAAGAAAACTCTCATACTATAATTATAACAAGCTCAGGCTCTTTCATTCCAGCTGAATGACATTACAGTTTGCCATTGCTCTGACAGGCAAATAACTATATTTTTTTAGATGCTTCGGATAAAAAGCCGTATGTACCGTAATACTGAATGGTTGTCTGGATTGATGAGAAAACAGCTTTTCTCTAGGTTCCTAAACTCTCATGCCTTAGTTCTGAAGGAAGGTTTAGAGCTCGCCCTACGTATAGTACTCACTGAACCGGAACAAAAGAATTGGAGGGGCACCGTATGCTGTCAGGGGTCTGATCCGGTAGGAGACGCCGTTGTATGAACGCGTTCAATGGTACAAAGGCAGAGGGCACTCATGAAGAAAATGTTTCTTTGTAGAAGATACATATTCCTCCTACGCGTTTCGTTTCTAGCTGGGACCGAAACGCGTAGGAGGAATATGTATTGTCCATAAAGGAACCTTTTCTTCAATTTCACGAGTGAGCGCCCTCTGCCTTCCTACCATTGAGCTTGGGTGTGAAGGAGCCAGCAAAGGGTTGTTCTCCGCTGCAAAGAATTGTTCATCCTTCCAGAAAAGACAGGGGGAAACCAGCATTGCAAGCTTGTTACTTTAGCAAAACAATGTTATTTGCAGTCTACCGGCTGGCTTTTTTACTGTACCTCACTGCCAACTAGACTGCTTGTAATAAGCACAGAGAACACCTGCAGGCTTAGAACATGGCCCGGCCGCCAGAGGGTGACTATCTCTGCAGTTCCTGGTGCAGAGAGTGGGATATAGTAAAGAAATGGTGAGAGGGTAAATACTCGCTCTGAAGTTTCCGGCGTGGCCAGGATGCAGTGGCAGAGTGGCAGAGTTCACGGAGTGGCAGAGACGGGTGCGGAGCGGAGGGATTTTCGTCGTAATCCATATTCATATCTCACACTCCCCATTTGGGAGCTGAGATACAGAGCTTCCCAGACCTGTTTATTCCGTCAAACAAAAATCTCGGCAGAGTAGAGAGAGGACCACGGTGTCTTCCTGTGGCCGTGGTCTGTGGACGTGGTCAGGGCACGTGTTAATACCCATATCACACCAGAACACCATTAAAAAAAAAAATGTTTCCATGTGCCCACATCAAGGGTTAAATGGCTTCAGTTTCAACTAAATGTTGCACTGGACCCCTAAAATAATCATTTTATTTTGCTTGTACTCTTGCGCCCCATCTTTCCCCCCCCCCCCCTCCACTGTAAACATTTGATCTGAAGCCACGTGGGGTATATCACTTTGTAGGATATTGTGCTCGTGTTGGGAACCTTATAGGTTTCAACTGGATAACTAATATCTAACTCAAACGCTTGCAGTGCTGCGTTACCCTGTGAGCTAAGCCAGAGCTGTTAGGAGGAGAGAGAAAAGTTAAGGGCTCTAGTGCCAGCTCCTCACCGGTTCCCCCACATCGAAGCCGCACAGTGCCTTATTGCACTACACCTAGGAATCCTTATTTTCGGCTCCTCACTCCCGTGACACCGCGCTGCACCAATGTTATGTATATTCTGTGAGCAGGTTCTGAAAGAACGTTTCTGAATAAAAACGGAAAAGAAAAAAAAACTGAAAACATCCTACCTGTGGCGTTCTTTCTAAAGTCAGCGGCGTCCGTCACTGCGAACGCGAGCTGCAGCGCACTGCTGCCACTCTGCCACATTGCTTCTGTACTGTACAATGTGAGGGAGCAAGCAATCATTTGTATCTACTGCGTGTAGTGGAACAATAAATGCTCAATGAATCCCGACTCATCCTCAAAGCAGCAAACACCCCACTAAGATTTGTTTTTTTGTCCCAACATTTCTCTTTCTGTTTTACAGGGTGGGAACCGGGCTCCTGAATCGCACTATTCTCAGCTCTGGGGACCCCCTCGATTTCTGGGGACCCCTTTGGTTTCTGAGATACATACCAGTAAAGTTGAAATCTCCCTCGAGGGGAAATACAAATGTTGTAACATCTCCTGTCAATAGGAAACCGCAACATGGGAGGTGGACGTCATTTAAATCCCCTTTACAAAGCAGGAAGTAAGACCGGTAACTTCACTGGTTAGTATTTCAGGAGCCGGGGGTCTCCGGAGATGAGAATTACGTACAGTGGTTCAGCTATAGAGGCTCCAACAGTTTCAATCCTGTATATAAAAAAAAAAAGCGTGGGGGGGGGAGATTAGGTACGGAGAATCACGGCTTTAACCGAATTCTGCATAGGGCCATGTGTACTGAGACGTGCTATGTCATAAAGACCTGTTACTGTCCATTTAATGGGGGTAATTCTATAACCACAGAATCAGCCGTTCGGTCCTAAATCAATAGGGATTTGCGGCTGCAAACAGCTGCGTTGGTGGATACAGAATAAGGTCCTAAGTGTCGTCCCCCCCCCCCCCCCCTGCCCTTCAGAGGCAACTATCTTGAGAATCGGGGTTTCCAGGATCTGAAATTACCACCGTTCTGCTCCAGAGACCCCTTCCCTTATTCCCACCTAGTCAAACATCCCTCCCCCCCCCCCCCCCTCCGAGAGGTAACGCCGCTTTCAGCCCCTAAGTTACCATGCGTTTCCAGCCCCATGCCACTGCAGGTGTAATGGTTAAAGTGCTGAATTTGAATACATAAGACTGGATTGAACCCTCTCCATGGCCGCGGACTCTGTGTTGGCAAATCTCGTTACCGCACTGTGCCTATCCCGTGCCTGGTAATAAAATCAATGTCTCTCCCCTTTGTGCGCAGCTGTGCAATGTGCGCCGGATTCGCCAAAGAGTTGGCCCTCCACACTCAAAACTAAAGTAACCAGCCCACACAAGTGGTAAATAAAACTACGGTGAACCGTACTTATAGCCACTAAAAGGGCCCGCCCCGTTGTATTTGAGGTGCTGCTGAGCCCAGTAATATTACGGCTGAAGTCCGAATCGAAGGCGAGGATGATATAGAGGAGAAATGTGGCAATGTAACTGCTCACAGATGAGCAATTCGCCAGGACAAATAACAGGAGAGCAGTGGGCAGACGCCAATAAAATTCCGATTTCAATTTGTTAAAGTGAATGATGATTTCACGGACTAGAGATTTGCTTTATTTCATGGGTTTTGTAACCGTTTCATTGCCGGAGGGACACGTTATGCTTTGCACTGTGATTGTAGAGGATAGGTGGGATACTCGGAGACCGTCTCCAGTAGCCCATACTCAAGCCTTTTCTATCCTTCCTATTAGCATCCACAACAAGGCAGGAGAAAGCAGGAGAAGACCTCCGCCCAAAGCCCCTTCCCCTGCTGCAGTGTTGTACATGATACAGAGTTGCTGCTTCCTGGCTATAGTCGTTACACCCAGAATGAGAGTCTGAGGTTATATATTGGGATAGTACAATTAAAACCCGAGTAGGCTGAAGCTTTCTCGGAGTAGGTCATGGCTCCTACGACAGCTTGGGACAGTTCAATTCTCTCATACTGCCGTAGAACCCCCGGAATGGCAGCAGTTACATGGAACCTTGTCCCGTTAACGCTGAGGGTGCTGTAAAAGTAAATATGAAACGTGCAAAAGAACAGCTTCTCCCCTCATCCCTCCCCCACCCTCCTTTGTTCCTCCCCCAAATACCCCAAGTGCAGGGCTGTGCATTGTGTTCAAGGCGTTGGAATAAAACTCACCTAGCTCACTTCTCTCTCTAAATTGCAACAAGGACGAATAGAATGGGCCCAGGTATGCATTCTCCCGGTTCTGCCGGTTCTGCATGCAGCTAGAGGCTTCTGTGGACTTCCTCCTTCTTCTAAAACTCTGTCCTTGTGAAACCCTGTGTGAAACTATGAGCGAAAATGCAGAACGAGGATATTAACGATGACGACCGAGGCCACGAATGTTCGAATCCCTTCACTGCTGGAACGTCTTGCTATGCATTGCTCTGCATATTACAGCACTGTACATTGCTCTGCATATTACAGCACTGTACATTGCTCTGCATATTAAAGCACTGTACATTGCTCTGCATCTTACAGGTATGTGCACTGTTCTGTACATTACAGGGACATGCACTGCTCTGCATATTACAGGAACATACATGGTTCTGCACATTGCAGTGCTGTGCTGTTCTCTGCACATTACAGGTGTGCATTGCTCTGCAGCACATTGCAGGCTATTCCAGCTGCCAAGGGGTTCCTGCTGTTTGGTATTTTTCTGTTTCTCTTCTTGTGTTCTGTGTAATGTTGTTTGAATTTGATTTCAGCTTTCCCAGAGTCCTGATCTGAGCTGCTGTGCTGTGCTCCTGTCTCTGTGACTCCTCACTGCTGCCTTGCTTTCTCGCATGCAGCCTGGTTGTGCTTTTTTTTTGGGTTGCAATTCCATTTCTAAGTCATCCCCTCTATTCCCTCCTTTCTCCTCCTCATCACCGCCATTATGTCCATGTTATCTGTGTGTTGGTTTGTACAGTTACCACTAACCCACAAATATTGTGTGTGGGTGAGAGTTAGGCCTTCAGTTATACACCTGGGAATCTAACCCCAGGACTACTTACATCGCTGACACTACAAGAGCACAAACTAGGGCCCCCCACCTTAACGCAGCCCTCCTCGTTGCCCACGGTAAAGACACGCTGCCACTAAGTCTCTGAGCGGAGACCCCAGCGGTGAAGGGCTTGGTTGAATTCTTGTTCAAATGAAACATATGGTGGTTATTAGAAACAAAAGCTAGCTGTGTGTGTTGTATGGTCATTAACAGGACATATACCAATTACACACTACTGCTTAAACCCTTCCCTTAGTATTACCACCCGGGGGTTTTTGCTTACAAATCCCTATTGCGCCTCTGCCTCTTCCAGTCGATAGATTATTAATGGAACGCCAAGTGTTCTGCTCCAGTGGCTCAATGCCCCACCTCAGGGGTGCTCAACACCACTCCTCAACAGGTCAGGTTATCAGAATAGCCCAGCTTCAGCACAGGTGACTCAATCACTGGGCCTCTGATTGAGCCACATGTGCTGAAGCTGGGATATCCTGAAAACCTGACCTGTTGGGGGGGGGGGGGGGGGCTGAGGACTGGAGTTGAGCCCCCCTGCTCTATCTTCTCAGCCCCCATATGTATTGGTCTTTGCACAATGGTAGCCACTGGATTTTCTATGTATACAGTAGCTCTGGCACTGCCTTTTGTCCGAGCATTGCACCAGTTCCACGCAAAGCCATTATTTGATGCACAGCTCCCTTTGTGTGTCTTTATTAAGGGACAACACTCCTGATCTCTTCAGTGGGATTTCTTATGGATGTGTGTGTCAGGCTCTGTACATCAGAAGTGCACTCAAGAGACTCTGACACACGGCCACCTAGTCTTGAGCTTCAGAGGCAGCTGAAAGAACCGGCAGCACGGACTTTTTGGAAGCCGGGTCACTTCCCATTACGCCCATTACCAACAAGTCACCTTTCTTTTTTTTTTAAGGAAAAAAGATGGCAATGAAGCAAAACCATTAGGGCTCCAAAATGGCGGCCAAGTGGTTAGTATTAATTCCCCCAAAGTTTTGCTCCAATACGGCAGACTGAAGGTGTTGGACGGAACGATTGGATGAATAAATACTCATCATTTGACCACTATTTGGGAGCGTTACTCTCTTCGCTTCATTTCCATGGGATCCACCATTGAGTTTCAGCACCCGCAGCTATCTCCAATTTGTGGGTGCACGTACACCTCTATATATTCTTTACATCCTCCAGAAGACGCATCTAAGAATGAGCGGGACTTCTAGGAGTGAAACCAGGAGATATTGGGGCGTTTTTCCGATGAGAGGAGCGTGCTCGCGCTTCTCTGGCACTTCCACTGATAGTTTAATGCAAGATTTTGTTATAAAAAACTAAACTTTATGATATCGATTCAATAGCATAAAGACGTCCCCTTTTTACCAAACCGAAGCAAAATGCTAAAAAAAAAAATAGAAGCAGCAGCGTAAGCACAAGGGGAACGCACGCAAAATAGATATAAATAACCTCTATTAAAAAAATAATAATCATCCTAAACATTATATGTGAAATGTGTTCATCTGATCAGAGTTAGGCTTTTAACACCAGATCGGCGTTGCTGTGAGGCACTATTGGGCGCTCTCGAATGAAATATGTCCCACAATGTGTCAGGCGCTGACTAAATGGCTTTTTAAATGGAAGTGAAATTATTTTGATGTGTACACATCTCAGGGTTTTTATACAGCCCACTGTTAAAACGAAGCATCCAGATCCGTCTCTTTAAAACCCTCATTCATAATTCAGAGCTTGGGATGTGTTCTAAGCGATCTGGGGAGTTTAAAAAGAAAAGAATTAAAAATAAATATTCCACTCTTCTTCCAGTGACAGTTAACCCCTGCAAGCTCTGTGTCCTGCAGTCGCTGATGGAGTTGGGTTATATTAAGAGAAACCCGTATTTATTTTTCTTGTTAACTTTTTTTGTCACTAGACAGGCTGCCCACACTTGTCGGGGTCCCTGATCGAAGAGCTTGCAATCTGTTGCCAGCCTCTCTGGCAACCAGAGGAGTTACATTTCCTGCCGATACAAGTGATGCTAGATTGATGCAGAGTAACTTGACGAGTTTACTTGATGTAAAGATATGCATATTATAAAGAACTCTTTTAAAACCAAAATGCCCAGCCTGGGAGCTTAATACACAGACTCCAGAACATTTTTAGTTGTTGACGGCTTACTAGCCACGCACATGAGTTAGTAGTAACAAAGTTAATTAGGTAAATCAGTAATGCTAAACTCCTGTCCTCAAGATCTGCCCCCCCCCCCCCCCCCCGCCCCCCAACAGGTCAGGTTTTACGGCTATCCCTGCTTCAGCACAGGTGGTGCAGTCAAAGACTGAGCCTCTGATTGAGCCACCTGTGCTGAAGCCGGAATATCCTTGAAACCTGACCTGTTGGGGGGATCTTGAGGACTGGAGTTAAGCACCCCTGAGGTAAATGACAAACTAATCAGCAGGTAATAAGGCAGAGATAAATAAAGGCTTTGCTTTAACCCATCACATAATGGCAAATCTCAGGGATCCCAGGCAGAGCTACAGTACAATCACAGTGAATCCGCTTCTAGCTGATTCCCCAGAAACATTCCTTCAGATCTGTACCTGTCCCCCTATCATGGCTGCCTTTTCTTTCTCTTTTCTTTTTGCCCATGGTTTGGTTTCGGTTTGTGATATGCATTGGGTTATTCGGCTTCCAGCACTAACTATGCCTGTCTCCCTCTCTCCTATTTTATCTCTCCTCCAAACCCACCCCTCCATATTTTCTCTCTGTTCCCGTCTACACCTCTCTTGCTGCTACTAATCCCTTCCTATGCTTCTCTCGCACCCACAATCTTTCATTTTTCCATGTTCCACATTCTTTTCTTTTGACATCAAACACATCTCATACTCTACTCTTTATATCTTTCTCGCTTTCTTCCCAACACACTCCCTTCCATCGTATCCCTTTCAATCCCTCTCCCGTCTCTTCTCCCAACACGCTCCCTTCCATCTTATCCCTTCCAATCCCTGTCCTGTCTCTTCTCCCAACACACTCCCTTCCATCTTATCCCTTCCAATCCCTGTCCTGTCTCTTCTCCCAACACACTCCCTTCCATCTTATCCCTTCCAATCCCTGTCCCGTCTCATCTTCCCAACACACTCCCTTCCATCTTATCCCTTCCAATCCCTCTCCCGTCTCTTCTCCCAACACACTCCCTTCCATCTTATCCCTTCCAATCCCTCTCCCGTCTCATCTTCCCAACACACTCCCTTCCATCTTATCCCTTCCAATCCCTCCCCCATCTCTTCTCCCAACACATTCCCTTCCAATCCCTCTCCCGTCTCATCTTCCCAACACACTCCCTTCCATCTTATCCCTTCCAATCCCTCTCCCGTCCCTTCTCCCAACACACTCCCTTCCATCTTATCCCTTCCAATCCCTCTCCCGTCTCTTCTCCCAACACACTCCCTTCCATCTTATCCCTTCCAATCCCTCTCCCGTCTCTTCTCCCAACACACTCCCTTCCATCTTATCCCTTCCAATCCCTCTCCCGTCTCTTCTCCCAACACACTCCCTCCCATCTTATCCCTTCCAATCCCTCTCCTGTCTCTTCCCAACACACTCCCTTCCATCTTATCCCTTCCAATCCCTCTCCTGTCTCTTCCCAACACACTCCCTTCCATCTTATCCCTTCCAATCCCTCTCCCGTCTCTTCTCCCAACACACTCCCTTCCATCTTATCCCTTCCAATCCCTCTCCCGTCTCTTCTCCCAACACACTCCCTTCCATCTTATCCCTTCCAATCCCTCTCCCGTCTCATCTTCCCAACACACTCCCTTCCATTTTATCCCTTCCAATCCCTCTCCCGTCCCTTCTCCCAACACACTCCCTTCCATCTTATCCCTTCCAATCCCTCTCCCGTCTCTTCTCCCAACACACTCCCTTCCATCGTATCCCTTCCAATCCCTCTCGCATCTCTTCTTGTACTCTTTCCTTATTGTCCCACCATTTCTTCTTTTCCACCCTCATCCTGTGTCCTACCTCCATCCTTACACATTCTTTTTTTATTCTACTCTCTCCATTTCTTTCCCATCTCACTTTAATTTCCTTTTATATATATATATATATATATATATACACACACACCCATCCCATCTGTCCATTCTCTTTCTTGATCTGTCCCTCATTCTTTCCATACCTGCATGGTCTCCTTGCTTCCTCTCCCCTATCCCGAAACTTTGCTTCACAGCCGAAAAGAAATGGTATACAGATGAAACTGAAAACCCTTACCCCAGAAACATTCAGATTAAGCCAATGAGCACGCACATGGCGAATCAGATTAATCAGTACAAATCAACAAGCAGCTTGATACCGCCAATTCGAGAAGTGGAAGATGAATGTTGAAGAGAACTTATTGTTTGTTTTTAACGGGGGGGGGAAAACCACACGTACACAGAGCTTCGTCATTTCCAGACCTGCAGACAGAGGACACGCTGCGGAAACAAATCCGAATAAACTGCGGACGTATCGGAGACGGGCGCGGTGATGTCACTCAACAGGCCTGTCTGTAAAGACTTTGTATGTCTGCTGGAAACAAAGAGACTGTGAGAAGAAAGTGTAAAATATTTTATTTATAAATGAACAGCATCAATATAGTCATGTATAGCCTCTAGTGTTTTAAATTATTTTTATTCATTAGAAAGAAAAAAATATATATATTTTTTGTCGAGTCTTTGCCCAGAAACCAAGGAAGGAAAAAAATATAGCCATTGTTATGGGAGAGTTATAAATGAAATTAATTTTGTGTCAAATTGTTAATTGCTATGAACGTCTTCGCCGCTAATAGGGCCAGCAGAGCATCTCCCAGTACCTCATCAGACATGCAATGCTCTGCAGACCTCGCTAGTACAGGAGAGGTTGCATAGAGGATGCCATTGTCTTGACTTATGTTCCATGCTTCAGCCACAGAGTATTGTACAAGATCTGGATAATCTTTATTGAAATTGCTTCTTTTACATTGTGTTGTTTTCTTTGTGTGACCATCGTCAACTGAATATTGGGGGTCTGTAAGTAAGACGTCACGGGGCGCCGGCCATGTAACAATTGGTGAAGTTCTGTGTCTAACCTCATTCCCGCCATAGGGACAAGCATTGCAGAGCAATATAACAACACGCAGAGCAATATCATAACATGCAGAGCAATATAACAACACGCAGAGCAATATAACACGCAGAATAATATAACACGCTGAGCGATATAACAAGACGTAGAGGAATATAACAACACGCAGAGGAATATAACACGCAGAGGAATATAACAACACGCAGAGCAATATAATAACATGCAGAGCAATATAACAACACGCAGAGGAATATAACACACAGAATAACATAACACGCTGAGCGATATAACAGGACGTAGAGGAATATAACAACACGCAGAGGAATATAACAACACGCAGAAGAATATAACAACACGCAGAGCGATATAATTTATTTGTATTTATTTATATAATGTTTTACCTGGATGTAATACATTGAGAGTTACCGCTCGTTTTCAAGTATGTCCTGGGCATAAAGTTAAGATGACAAATAATACATGGTTACAAATACAGTTACATAAATGAACAGGGTATACATTATATACAATACATTGCATGCACAGTTAGAGAAGATGTATATTATAGGCGTATGTAACAGTTACAGACCAGGTTAAAATGTGAGACAGCCTTAGTTTTGAAAGAATTTAAACTAGTGGTGGATGTGAGAGTCTCTCGTAGGTTGTTCCAGTTTTGGGGTGCACGCTAAGAGAAGGAGGAGCAGCCGGATACTTTGTTGAGCCTTGGGACCATGAACAGTTTTGGAATAATAACAAAACGGAGCGATATAATAACACACAAGGAAATATAACACGCAGAGCAATGTGTCACTGGCTCATCTGGCAGAAAAGAGTTAATTGGAGTGGAGGCGTTTTGCCAGTGAATGTATTGGTAGAACACCAGTGCAGCCAAACCCACTTGAAACCAGTCCCAGAAAATTAGCAAACATTGAATGTAACTTAAATACCGTATTGGTCTGAATATCGTGCTATGTTTTTTCCCTAAAACTGTCCTCTTATTATATGTAGAACACCTTCAAAACTTTACGGTCGTATTATGTGTGAGGCCGTGCTATATTCGGGCCAATACGGTACTTCTAAGTATTGAACTTCTTATGTTTAAACCATGGATAAAAAAAACAAGCTCTTGAAAATTTCTTCCCTCTGACCTGTGTGCCCCAAGTTCAACTCAGCGAGTCCAATCACATTTTTAAACAGCTTAGCAGTGTTATTGGCTTCCGTAGAAAGACCGACCCCTTAAAGCAGAGGTGATCAACTCCAGTCCTCAAGTGCCACCAACAGGTGAGTCACTGATTGAGCCACTTGTGCTGAAGCAGGGATATCCTGAGAACCTGACCTGTGGTGGGTCTTGAGGACTGGAGTTGAAAAACTCTGCCTTAAAGTAAGTGCTTTCACCTGGAACACCGGATTTAAGCCCACCCTCTACGCATGGTTATCTGTTTGACAAATTATGGCACCAAAATGACTTTGCAAACACAGGAAGCGCTAAATCTCACGGGGTCGGGAATTGGCTGCACTGGAAATATGAGCAGGAGGCATCGCCGCGAACATTGCAACTCGCGAGTGTGAGCGGAGCCCTAATGGAGAGATCATGTGGCTTCTCGCACCAATGATATGCAGTGGGATGTGTGCAACTGGACAGGGGGTTGCTTCTCAGCACCACCAGCAGTGGACAGCTCACAGTCACTGCCCTCGTGGTCTTACTGTCCTGACATTGGTGAACCAAACGCACAATTCCTTATTCCTCGGATATGTGTTACAGGTATTCCTGGCACAGCATGGGTGGGGAACTTCAGTCCTCAAGGGCCACTGACTGAGCCACCTGTGCTGAAGCAGGGATATCATAAAAACCTGACCTGTTGGTGGCCCTAGCGGACTGGAGTTGCCCACCCTGCTGTAGAGGTACTAGAACTGCACAGCCAAACCATTACATCTGCTCTGCCTTACCCAGCCGCTAATGCAGCTGACCCTAATCACATCAGTTCTGCACGTGTCAGCTGTAGACGTTTCATTGCATCGTCTAGAAATGTTTGACAAGATGTTATGTGGGTAAGTGTTTGTATGTTATTAAGACGCTGAGCTACCTTATTAACATATACGGCTTCTTTCCAAACTATGCCTGTATGCTGTAGTGGAAAACTTTACTAACGCAACTGAGCGGGTGCTTCTGTGGACAGAAACCTGCTGAAACAAGATGGTATATTTCAATTCCATGTCTGGGAAACGACAGTAAATGCAGACACAATATATGATGCAAACTGAAGCTTTCTGTGCACTGCATACAGCAGGGTTTAAACCCTTTTTGATTTTGTTAAGGAACTCTATCATTATACTGTGAAATTCTGAGGAACCCCAACCCTCTCTAATAGCGCGTCTGAGATCAGATACATTGTAAGGAACCCCAACGCTCTCTAATAGCACGTCTGTGATCAGATGCATTGTAAGGAACCCCAACCCTCTCTAATAGCGCGTCCGAGATCAGATGCATTGTAAGGAATACCAACCCTCTCTAATAGTATGTCTTAGATCAGATGCATTGTAAGGCACACCAACCCTCTCTAATAGCGCGCCTGAGATCAGATGCATTGTAAGGAACCCCAACCCTCTCTAATAGCGCGCCTGAGATCAGATGCATTGTAAGGAACCCCAACCCTCTCTAATAGCGTGTCCGAGATCAGATGCATTGTAAGGAACCCCAACCCTCTCTAATAGCGTGTCTGAGATCAGATGCATTGTAAGGAACCCCAACCCTCTCTAATAGCACGTCTGTGATCAGATGCATTGTAAGGAACCCCAAGCCTCTTTAATAGCGTGTCTGAGATCAGATGCATTGTAAGGAACCCCAACCCTCTCTAATAGCGCGTCCGAAATCAGATGCATTGTAAGGAACCCCAACCCTCTCTAATAGCATGTCTGAGATCAGATGCATTGTAAGGAACCCCAACCCTCTCTAATAGTGTGTCTGAGATCAAATGCATTGTAAGGAACCCCAACCCTCTCTAATAGTGCGGCCGAGATCAGATGCATTGTAAGGAACCTCAACCCTTTCTAATAGCGCCTCTGAGATCAGATGCATTGTGAATTTTTCTGTATTTGGTACAATTTTCAAAGTACCAAAAAAAATTGCAGGGACCCTTTATGGGATGCCCGGGGATCCCCTGTTGAAAAATACTGTCATACAGTAACTCCAAGGTGGGAACACCCAGTGGTATACAAAGCTGTAAAACTTACATGGATATTGACATTTCATAGTTTACTACTGATTGGCTGTTAGAGAGATTATTGCAAGCCGGTACAATTTGGTTGGAAGGATGGGGTGTACTGTAACTGGAAGAACATGAAATGGGGGAAGACATTAATCAAAGGCCACGGGTCCCGGTTTATTAGATACTATTAACAAACCACAAAGATGCCACAATGTATAGATAGATAGTTGTACCTACTATGTCCATATTTACTAAGCTTTTCTAAGCCATAAGACCCCTTCCAGGCCATTGACATGAATCGGATATAAGTGGTCTTCTGGTGCCAGAAGGTGTCCTATGACATAGGACCTCAATGTGAATTAAACTTGACTTTAGGTGCCATCGAATCAAGAAGCTAACCTGAGATCAGCCGAGAGATTCAGCTGTAAAAAGCAGCATTGGTTGAACTTGTCTTTGGTTACCTAGCCCCAGGTTACCGGTCCTTGGTACTAGTTCCTGTTAGTTACCTAGTTTGGAGCCATTTACCATACAATGAGTAGCATAGAACACATTAATCAGTTGACTTTGCCATAAGGTTGTGCCAATCCCACCGATTGTATCACATTGTGCTGACACCTCGCCTGTTTCTCATTGTTCTGGCGGTGACACTGTAACACTTTGCTGCGGGATGACTTTGTAAAGAATCTTGTAAGTATACATTGTATTAATAATAATTGCATTGCTTGTTTTTAAGGTATCAACTAATCCTAAAGCACTTACATGCAAATAGCTTCCCATTTCTGAGAAAGAAGCAGCCAACGTGTTTCTCCTGTATACAGTATATCCCATCTAAAAGAATAGTTTGTCCAAGATGCCACGTAGCTTTTGCCATGCAGCATCCTTATTGTGTTATAAATGATTATACAGTATTGTATGCAATGTTACATTGATGTTTAGTGATAGCACTGCATGGGCATGCCCATTATCTGCAGTAAAACACAAGGGACCACATTATCTAAACTCCTAGCACGACTTTAAAAGAAAACGTGCCCCAAATATGAACATAGATTTGGGGAGCTTTCAGCACTGATATGAGAACCGATCGTTAGGACCAGTAGGACCAGTTACACCAGGGGACAAGATGAGTTGCTTCGCACATGGCAATCATATTGGGCTGTGCATCTATTGCTGTCTATGCTGCCTTAAATGATGCGTCAAATGTATCAAACTTGCATTAGATTGGTCAAACTTGGTGTATTCCATTTAATGTGGACACTAAAGCATGGAATAGTACATCGCTGACATGCTTTGGTTTGATCCATGGTCTTCAATGGGTTTCTTTTTCCTCCTTGCTACACTGCAGAGCATTTCAACTTTACCACTGAACATAAGGGCTCCTTAGTATATTTCAGGGGTGCTCAACTCCAGTCCTCAAGCCTCCCCCCCCCCCTCCCCCAACGAGCCAGGATTTCAGGATATCCCAGTCTGAGCACAGGTGACTCAATCAGAGGCTCAGTGAAAGACTCAATATATCACTTGGCTAGAACACATTAACCCCTTTATCAGCTTTGCAAGCTCCTCCAACACTTTTGGGGTTAAAATACTATTTGGGATCCTTGTTTTCACTAAATTAAATGACCTAATAATCAACTAGTTATACTGCCCTTTCCTCCTCCTTCTCTGGCACCTGTCCCGGTATAGTATGTATGTCTTTATTTATATAGCGCCATTAATGTACATAGTGCTTCACAGCAGTAATGCACGTGACAATCATATAAATAATAAATAACACATGAAGGTAAGAAGTGCTTCAGACATAAAAGTAACATTTAGGAAACGGAGTCCCTGCTCTGAAGAGCTTACAATCTAATTGGTAGGAGGAACATACATATACAGTAAGAGGGCGTACTGGTAAGCGCATCTGCAAGGGGCCAAGCTTTATGTATCATGTGTATAGTATTAGCCACGGAGCTACACATATGCTTCATTAAGCAGGTGTGTTTTAAGGTGGGTCTTAAAGGTGGATAGAGAGGGTGCTAGTCGGGTATTGAGGCGAAGGGCATTCCAGAGGTGTGGGACAGAAAGTGAGAAAGGTTTAGATACAAGTGGAACGCACGAGTCGGGATGGTGCATAGCGAGAAATTAGGGCTGAGATGTAAGGAGGGGCAGAAGAGTGTAAAGCTTTAAAAGTGAGGAGAAGTGAGTGTGAGATGCGGGATTTGATAGGAAGCCAGGAGAGGGATTTCAACAGGGGAGGCGCTGAGACAGATTTAGGAAAGAGTAGAGTGATTCTGGCAGCAGCGTTTAGGATAGATTGTAGGGGACACAGGTGAGAGGCAGGAAGGCCGGACAGGTTACAGTAATCGAGACGGGAGAGAATGAGGGACTGAGTCAGAGTTTTAGCAGTCGAGCAACAGAGGAAAGGGCGTAACTTTGTAATATTGCAGAGGAAAAAGCGACAGGTTTTAGATATGTTTTGAATGTGAGAGAGGAGTCAAGTGTGACCCCTAGGCAGCGTGCTTGCGCTACTGGGTGTATGATAGTACTTCCAACAGTAATGTGGAAGGAGGTAGTAAGGCCAGGTTTGGGAGGAAGTATAAGGAGCTCTGTTTTTGCCATGTTAAGTTTCAGTCGGCGGAGGGCCATCCAGGATGATATCGCAGAGAGACATTCAGAAACTTTGGTCTGTACAGAAGGTGTAAGGTCAGGGGTTGAAATATAAATTTGTGTGTCATCAGCATAGAGGTGATATTTAAACACAAGGAATGTGATTAGGTCACCTAGAGAAAGTGTGTACAGAGAAAAGAGGAGAGGTCCCAGGACAGCCCTGGGGTACCCCCACAGAGAGATCAATAGAGGAGGAGGTGTTAACAGAAGAGAAAGTACGATGGGAGAGGTAAGAGGAGATCCAGGATAGAGCTTTGTTACGAATGCCAAGAGTATGGAGAATGTGAAGGAGAAGAGGGTGGTCCACAGTATCAAATGCTGCAGAGAGGTCGAGTAGTATGAACAGAGTGTAATGACCTCTGTCTTTAGCAGCATGGAGGTCATTAGTTATTTTAGTGAGGGCTGTTTCAGTGGAGTGAGCAGTGCGGAAGCCAGATTGTAGAGGGTCTAGGAGAGAATAGGTGTTGATTAAATGGACCAAGTGAGAGAATAAAAGACATTCAAGTAGTTTAGTGGCAAAAGGCAGGAGGAAGACAGGTCGATAGTTAGAAAGACAGGTAGGGTCCATGGAATGAATGCAGGCTCTATTCAAAGCACAGGGATGCAGAAGGTTACAGTTATCTACACTTCATCCCTGCTTCAATAAAGTTGTGTTCTATACAGATATGTCTCCGAGTTGTGATAGTACAGACATCCAAAGCCATAAAAACAAGTAACAAATCTCTTATGTATTGGACACTACGTCTTGTGTACTATGATCATGTCTACAATCACTGCTTCTCCTCCTGATCCCGTCTTCCACATGCATCATATTTTCTCTCTCTCGACTCCGGATATTATCACTTCGGGGGAGAGGTGAACTAAATCTGGGGAAAAGCCACTTCCGGAATGTATTTTAATTCTCAGAACTGCTCCCGCGATCTCTCTGGGTATCTCCTGAAACTGGCGCTCAATAAACGGAATTGGGTTTATTTTGAACACAATTGTCCTGTTTTTGTTGTACCAGCATAACACAAGCAAGAATGTATAGCACGTCCATCATAATACAAACTTCTGGATCCAGTTTCTATTGCAACAACACAAAATATATAGCGCTATAGAATTCACCAGAGCACAGCACAACGTAGGCGTCGTGATTTATTTGTACAGATATACACAATATGTGTATTATAAGGAACTAACACTCTGTATTCTTGACTATAAAACCCTTCGGTGTCAAAGCGTGAACATTCAGTAAGACAGTAACAGACAAGGGACATATGGTCATTTGCGTCCATCTCCGTCTGGCAATGACCCAGACAAACCTCTAGATCAGGATATCCCTGCATCAGCACAGGTGGCTCAATCAGTGGCTCATTCGAAGACAGCACAGGTGGCTCTTCAGCACAGGTAGCTCAATCTTCGCCGGAGTGAGCCAACTGTGCTGAAGCAGGGATATCCTGAAAACCTGACGTGTTGGTGGCCCTTGAGGACTGGAGTTGGCCGCTCCTGGTCTGGTTGTTCCTTTACCTGCACAGAAATTTAGGGACCTATATAGCCCCTTCAGTATCCCCTCCCAATGCAGGGTGATACAAATATGCCAATCAGCCTGTCCTCCTCCTTATCAGGTAGATATAGTACCACATGCACATAAGACACCCACGACACACACAGTCACTGGGTGATGTACAGTATTGGCATAATTGATCTCCTGTGTATAGAGCCTATCTATCTTGGTTTCTGCACAACTTGCTCTGGCACAACAAGCAAACCTACAGATGCATCAATTAAACTGGAGTGAGCCCCCGGAGGGTGAATCTCTGTCCTTAGAGGGTGACAGACACTTTACGAGCTTTACAACTCTGCCATGACTGCATCAAACTGTCAGAGCCGTGATGGTCGTAAAAACCGACTTAAAAATGATGGAGGGGATGAAGCAGGTAACCGCTCTCTCAGCTGTGAAACTTCCCCATCTTAGCTCTTCATTGCATTGTTCAACTGCGCCTTCACGCTCCTTCACTTTGTCATCTCGAGTGTCCTCTCCATCAGCGGGTGAGCGGCTCACGTTGATGGAGAGAGCGATGTGTCGCGTGGTTTTTGCCCTTTTTAGTTCTTCCTCCTCACTTACTTGTCATTTATTTCTTGCATATTTCGCACACGATGTTGTATAGTGGAAAACATCACAGGCACAGAGAAGTCAGGTAGCTCATCCTTGAGATTAATACATCAGCTGTGGCACCGAACCTCTGTCCTCCCCATAGTCGTACATCGCTTGTATTCTCTGTGCAGTGAAATACTCGTAAAATACTCTTAAATGAGCAGTCCTACATAGCCAACAAAAACCAACAACCTCTGACAACTATGTAACAATCTAACAGGCTTCCTTACAATAATATAACCGTGTTAAAAGTAAAGGTTTTGCCTTCTTTTGATTCTCTGGAAATTAATAACAAATGTCATTTCTTAGGGACCTATGAATGGGGAAGTGTTTGGGAATCACGTATTTTGTGCACCCCTGTCCTTATAAGTCAATAAAGATAGGGGGGGGAGTGAGGGAGCGAGGGGTTTTTGCCCGTGCAAACTCTTGTTGATGACACATTGAGTTTATAGAAAAGGGAGCAGCCGGAGGAAATCACCCCCGTCCCAAGTCTCAGCTCACCAAGTTTACAACATAATTTGAAACAAAAAGATGTACAGTATAAGGGATTATAGGCGTCAGATTGGCAATAAAAAGGCATCAATCACCACACATACACCCCCTTAAACATGACACTAGTTTGCTAAGGCTGAGATCTTCAAAGGGATGCAAAGCTTTAGCACGTTTAAATAAAGGGGAGTAAAAGGGTGCTAAATCTTAGCACCCCTTTGTGTATCTGGGCCTTAGTCCGTAGAAGGGACTGTAATGTTCCTTTACATACAGTTTATCCTGCCACCTTATTCCCTTTCATTTGAATGCCTGTTTTAGCACAATGTCAGGTCGGATGCCCTGCAGGTTTCATTATTATTATTTAGTGCTCTTGTCTTTATATCCTCAGCATCTCCAGCTCTCACCTGTCTGTTTCTGCGTCCTACCCCCAGCCCCAAAACATCCCTCCCCTTTCCCTGCACCCTCCTGATGAGATTCACACGATGTCACCAGCGCTTCCTGTGTCTGTTCTGCAAAGCAGGGTGTGCATGTAAGTATTCCAACTACATACCTACCCATCAGATGGGTCACATACCTGCTCATTATCCCAACCCTATTACACGATCCTTCATTCAGGCTGGTAATTGAGTAGGAATGCACTTGAGGGAGACAAAATGCGCACAGCAGGTTTGCACAGTGCCGGGTACATGGTGTGAGCACAAGGCAAAGTAAAATCAAAGTGGAGCACTGAGAGGAGTGTAATTGCTGTGTGGTTCTCAGCGGGAAGGCATGGAGCCTGAATCAGCAGAAATCTCAAGCGTTGGGAGGAATCAGAGGAGAGGGGCTGCCCGCAAAAACACATCACCTTTAATTGGGCGAGATGCATTATTCATGAGAATTCTTACTCATTAAAGTGGCTTTTGTGGCGACAGCGCAGACATTTCTTAAAAGTACTTGTGTGTTATAAACTTCTTTGCTCAAACAGGCTTTTCATACAGCAGCTGAACACAACCTCTCAGCAAGGAGCGTACAGTATGGTCAGATGTGACCGCCTCCCAGCCAGTCTCAACTGAAAACTCTCCTCTTCAGGAAAAACCCATCTGTGACCATCCCGCTGACCATCAGAGATCGGCCAGACCGTCCCAAGTGCTCAGATTTTAAACATTCCTGAACAAAAGAGGCAACGTCTGAAACTTAAAAAAAAATGCAACTGTGAAACTTACGCAGAGGCACCAACTTTCATCAAATAGGTTATTAAACATTTGTATATTTTATTCATGTAAATAATTCAAGAAGTACACATTTTTGACTTCTGCTCAAAGCGTTTCACAGATTCATGAATAAGTAGAATTAAGTACAGAATTGCTGACCTGAGGAAGAGAGGAGAACTCTCGAAAGCTTGTCTTATAACATCAATTGTTAGTCCAAATTAAAAATGTTTCGCCTAATCCTGAAGTACTCGTGAATAAGTAGGAACTTTGGCAAAGTGAATTAGAACAGGATCACACTTCTCGACTAACTACACCCCCCTCTCTTAATCCTTCCTCTGATATCTTTGACATACTGGATGTATCCTTTACGCTGTTTCTATGTATACAGTTTTCCCTAGAGACTTCCCAAATACCCTTATAGTGGGGTCAGGGCGTGAAAGTAATAAAGTTGCATAGTGACAGAGCAATGAGTTCTTGGACAAGAAAGGCGGAGGAGACAGGAAGACCGAGCAGCTGCAGTAAACAAAGAAATACGATTAAATGAAGAAAGATATTAAGTTATTATTAGTCTGAGAAAGAGTTGATAGAAAGAGGAAGAAAGTATTGAAAGGGAAGTGCGAGAGAATGCTTGATTGAAAAGTAGATACAGTAGGATATAGATATTGCAAAATAGAATTGAGATAGGAACAGGACAATTGTAGAGAGATAGATATGGATAGTTCTAGTTATGGATGAAACCTCCCCAATGATCTCCCAGGTCCTGCGGTTACAAGTCTCTCTTTTCCACTTTGCTCGAACACATTTTCTGATTTCATCCTCCCATCTTACTTTTGGGCGTCGTCTTGGTCTTTTGGCTTCCCTTGGAATCCAGTCGAGTACCATCCCTGCCCAACGATGGTCATTTCTTCCTGCGATATGACTGTCCCACTCAGTGTCACATTTCCCATTAGGCCCGGGCCAAACGCAGCAAAATTTGGGGGGCGGGCAAAAATGTCCGTCTCCGTTTGCATTAGTCGTGTTCTCGGCCTATCGGACCCAATGGGAAGAGACTTACTTACTTGTGCCGGCCGCCTCCGTTCTGCTGCCCTGCTTCTCCTTCAAAATCGAACGTCAAATGACGCCGCGTACGTCACAAACGACATCACACCGCGTTTTGTTGTCATGGCAACCGTGACAATGCGATATCAAATGACATTGTGTTAGCATAGTAACCACGTTGGTGACATCCCGGCGTCAATTGACGCTGGATTCGGAAGGGGAAGCAGGGCGGCAGACACAGGCATGTGCATAAGGGCAGCGGATTTCTTCATTCTTGTGAGGATGTCACAGACTTTTGTTGGCATCTAAACCCTTTTATTCTTTTCCGGTAATACCCAGCATGCATCTCTCCATACTTTGTTGTGTTGTCCGAAGCTTTTGAATTATTTTTGCATTTAAGGTCCAAGTTTCACATCCTACGCGAACACGGGCAGAACTTGTCAAACACTTTTCTCTTGAGGCACAATGGACGGTTCCATTGATAGATTGTCTTGTTTCATTGAAATGTCTTTCATCCTATCCTCATTCTCCTACTGATTTCACCTGAAAGGTTCCCATCTGTCGATACTCGCTGGCAAAAGTAGACATAATTTCTAACTTCTTCTAATTCTGCCATTTGTGTTGATCTTTATAGAGTCGACACATTTATTAAACATCACTTTGGTCATGCTGCGATTCATATGGAGGTCCACCTACTTGGGTGCTCTCTGATATGTTGCTGGAGGTCTTCCTGACTTGTGACAATAATAACAATATCATCTGTAAATCATTGGTGACAAGTATTCATTGTTGATTTTGATTCCTTCTTATTCCCATTTCAATGTCTTGAACAATTCTTCAAGTGTTGCTGTGAAAAGCTATGGTGACACAGAGTCTCCCTGCCGCAGTCCCTTGATAATCCTGGTGACACGGTGTCTCCCTGCTGCACTCCCTTGCTGATCTTGGTGACACAGAGTCTCCCTGCCGCACTCCCTTGCTAATCCTGGTGACACGGTGTCTCCCTGCCGCACTCCCTTGCTAATCCTGGTGACACGGTGTCTCCCTGCTGCACTCCCTCGCTAACCCTGGTCTTGCTTGTATCTTCATATAATCTAATGGTTGATTTCTCGTAAATGTTCTTTTCAATATCAATGTACGCTTCTTCAACATTTTGACTTCTTAATGCATTTAAACCGGTTGAGGTGTAGACAGAATGAAAAGCTTTTTCAGAATCTATGAATCCTAAGGTGAGTTGTAGATCGTATTCATTACTTCGGGAAATCACTTGGATGTGGTCCATTGTGTTGCCACAGATGTTCAGGAAGATGTTCAGTGGCGCTTGTGCTGGTAGGTTCAACCATACTATGAAAGCTTGAGCAATATACCCAGCTTAAGTGGGAAAGGTACTTGCCAACATGCAAATGAGGCCGGTATAGCAAGTTATGACTTAACCCCCAAATATGAAATATACCAAAAAAGTGATGTCCCTCATTGGATGAAGCCCGGGTACCAGCTCCTTGTGACCTTGGGCAAGTAACGTCACCTCCCTGTGACTCAGACGCAAAACAGTTGTTTGCCGCCTATATGACAGAGATCCGCGGTTTCTGTCAATACTGCCTGCGAAATACGTTTTTAGTATTTGGGGCCTAGAAAGAACGGGTTATTTGTGCAAACAACGTCACAATGCTGTTTTTTGTGCAAATTTGAACATTTACAGCCACAGACTTGTAAACGTTTGCGGAGCCTCTGAGAGACCAGGCAGAGAAGGGACAGAAGTGAGAAAATAAAAGGTTGCACAGAGAAGCAGACACATCTCCGACACGGGCGGCTCATTTTGCAAGGACTTTATATGATGACAAAAAACCATTGTTAGCATCCAACAGTTGAATGCCTGACCCATCATACCCTCCACTAAAGACATTGACAAGCCTCTCATGTACCCCAGGCAAATGTTAAAGTGACACTGTGTATGAGCTTCTTCTTCCCTGCATCAGTTTATCACTTTGCATCAGTGACCTAGTCATTCAAGAAGAGGGACAGGGTCACAATATGTACTGTAGCAAGATAAAGCCAGCCAAACTGAGCTGCAAAGGTAACTAGACTAAGGGGGAGAGGTACTGTATCATACCTGACCACACCACTTTAAATGTGTGTGTAATACTGTCTGTGCCTTTTTGTGTTGCGTGCTGAAATTAGAGTGTAAGCTCTCTGCATCAGTGGCACCATATTCTGCCATTCACAGTGCTGAGTAGAATAATGATATTATGCCACACAAAAAAACTATCAGAATAGGTATATATGCAACACCAGCACTCCCTATAGCCCAGCCATTGCTCATCATAGCCCCTGTCAAACTCCTATTGCTTTATATAACTGCTCCCTATAACTCCTCCTATTGCTCCCTAATCCTTTATATAACAGCTCCCTATAACACCTCCTATTGCTCCCTAATCCTTTATATAACAGCTCCCTATAACTCCTCCTATTGCTCCCTAATCCTTTATATAACAGATCCCTATAACTCCTCCTATTGCTCCCTAATCCTTTATATAACAGCTCCCTATAACTCCTCCTATTGCTCCCTAATCCTTTATATAACAGCTCCCTATAACTCCTCCTATTGCTCCCTAATCCTTTATATAACAGCTCCCTATAACTCCTCCCTAAGGCCCCTAACTCCTCCTGTTGCTCTATACACTGATAGCGAATGCAAGCAAGACAAACTAGAAATGAAGAAAGCCATATGAATCCTTTTTCTTTTTGCCCTCTTGCAGGCAGAGATGACACTGCAGTGCTTTGGCCTCACCAGCAGTAGAGAGGTTAATGTCAATTTAGTAGCAACAGGGAGAACCTGGGAACTTGATACCTAGCCAGGTGAGCCCTCAGCAGTATGTCGGGTGTTTTATTTGTAGGCGGCCAAGAGGTGGGTAACATGCAGAGCAGTTCCACTGGCTCTTTGAGAACGGGCCAGCTGTGATAATGAACAAGAAGGGAGTTCTGCATGCATCAGGGTCCAGTGATCATAACATCACCCATTTGGAGAGATTTGTAGCAAATTCTGCTTAAAAGGTAATAAAAATGAGAAATATAGGGCCTTAAAACTAGTGGGAGAAAATTGATTAGCACCATTAGCCACAAAATCCATCTAAGAATAACACAGCCAAGATACCATGGAGAACTATTACTGCGATGAGGAGGAGGAGGAGGAGGAGGAGGAAGGAGGATTCATTAAAAATGCTACTTTCTAAAAATGAATGAGCCATTTTCTCGCAGCTGTGATACAGTGCATCCCAAACTGCGCAGTATTATGAGAGGAGCCATATTCCAGGAGTAGGATGGGGAGGTAATATTTTCTGGAATGTGCAGTATTTTGCCCCGAGCTACGTTCTATGCTGCACACCCTCCGAGTGAGGCGTTACATATGTTTTCAAATATCAGCTGCAGTCATGAAAGGCAGACTCAGTGACTGGAAGGCTGTCTCACCCAATGAAAGGCAGTCTCAGTGACTGGAAGGCTGTCTCGCCCAATGAAAGGCAGTCTCAGTGACTGGAAGGCAGTCTCACACAATGAAAGGCAGTCTCAGTGACTGGAAGGCTGTCTCACCCAATGAAAGGCAGTCTCAGTGATTGGAAGGCTGTCACACACAATGATAGGCAGTCACCCAATGAAAGGCTGTCTCACCCAATGAAAGGCAGTCTCAGTGACTGGAAGGCAGTCTCAGTGACTGAAAGGCAGTCTCACCCAATGAAAGGCAGTCTCAGTGACTGGAAGGCTGTCTCACCCAATGAAAGGCAGTCTCGGTGATTGGAAGGCTGTCTCACCCAATGAAAGGCAGACTCAGTGACTGGAAGGCAGTCTCACCCAATGAAAAGCAGTCTCAGTGATGGGAAGACAGTCACTGGAAGGCTGTCTCACCCAATGAAAGGCATTCTCACCCAATGAAAGGCAGTCTCGGTGACTGGAAGGCTGTCTCACCCAATGAAAGGCAGTCTCACCCAATGAAAGGCAGTCTCAGTGACTGGAAGGCTGTCTCACACAATGAAAGGCTGTCTCACCCAATGAAAGGCAGACTCAGCGACTGGAAGGCAGTCTCACCCAATGAAAGGCAGTCTCAGTGACTGGTAGGCTATTTCACCCAATGAAAGGCAGTCTCGGTAACTGGAAGGCTGTCTTACCCTATGAAAGGCAGTCGTAGTGACTGGAAGGCTGTCTCACCCAATGAAAGGCAGTCTCGGTGACTTGAAGGCATTCTTACCCAATGAAAGGCTGTCTCACACAATGAAAGGCTGTCTCACCCAATGAAAAGCAGTCTCAGTGACGGGAAGACAGTCACGGGAAGGCAGTCTCAGTGACTGGAAGGCTGTCCCACACAATGAAAGGCAGTCTCGATGACTTGAAGGCATTCTCACCCAATGAAAGGCTCTCTCACCCAATGAAAGGCAGTCTCAGTGACTGGAAGGCTGTCTCACCCAATGAAAGGTAGTCTTAGTGATGGGAAGGCTGTCTCACAAAATGAAAGGCAGACTCAGTGACTGGAAGGCAGTCTCACCCAATGAAAGGCAGTCTCAATGACGGGAAGGCTGTCTCACCCAATGAAAGGTTGTCTCACCCAATGAAAGGTTGTCTCACCCAATGAAAGGCAGACTCAGTGACTGGAAGGCTGTCTCCCCCAATGAAAGGCTGTCTCACCCAATGAAAGGCAGTCCCAGTGACTAGAAGGCTGTCTCACCCAATGAAAGTCAGTCCCAGTGACTAGAAGGCTGTCTCACCCAATGAAAGGCAGACTCAGTGACTGGAAGGCAGTCTCACCCAATGAAAGGCAGTCTCAGTGACTGGAAGGCAGTCTCACACAATGAAAGGCAGTCTCAGTGACGGGAAGACTGTCTCACACAATATGATAGGCAGTTTCAGTGACTGGAAGGCAGTCTCACCCAATGATAGGCTGGAAGGCTGTCTCATGCATTAGAAGTGTGTTCTGAATTATTGCAAGGCAGTCTCATTCATTACAAAGCTGTCTCACCCATTGGGAGGACAGCCATGCTTACTGGAGGCAGTCTCATTCACGGGAAGGCAGTCAGACCCATTGGGGGGCTTTCCCATTTTACATGCAGTAAATTTAATTAATTAAGGTTTAAAAAGTTCGGCTATCTTGTGTGCTGGCCCCTAATCGGACCCATTTCATTCACTAGACTTTGTTCCGTGTGTGAAAATTGATGTCTTCAAAAATCTGAAACATTGTAACTTCTAGAAGTTCTTCCCACCTAATGCAGAGCTGCAACGTGACCCAAATCAGATAGTGATATCTTTCCAGAATAATCAAGAACTGAATTGGGTCTATTTAGCATGGCAGTTTTTTTTACATTTTCTTTATCCCATAGTGTTTATTCCAGAGGTGGCCACCTCCAGTCCTCAAGGGCCACCAACAGGCCAGGCCCCAAGGATATCCCTGCTTCAGCACAGGCGATGAGATAGCAAGGTTGTAGAATAATGGGCGCCAGGAACTTTTGTCATACACCAGTCTTTGCTTCATATCTCCAGGCACGGGGACCATTCACATTTCTATACGATTTTATATCAAGCATGCAGGATTACGGTTTCTTCCATCAGCGCCCACTCTTATCACTATAATGGAGGTATATTAACTTACTTTATTTATTTTATTGGGCCGCCCTCCCTCCCCCCGTCCCTTGTTGCTCCGGGATACTCTTTGCTATTACCCTGTTTACACTGGACCCATACGGCAATCCTGGTGGGTTCTTTGTAATTGACCACTAGACATTTGGCCTGTTTTGGGACTGGCCAGTTCCTTACAGACTCAGAGGAATGTTAATGCAGATCCGTGGTTACAGCTGATCCGCCGACACCCGGGAGCCCTCTTTTCTGAGGTCCCCTGGTGTGCCGGCTTCCTATTCGTTAGCTATATTGGACTCCCTTAGCCTTTTGCTGGGATCCTAACTAACATGGGCACTGTCCCTATCTACAACACCATAACATAGGGGGACCTGGTCAATAATATTACTTTAAGAACATACTTATCTATTCTCCCCAAGGCTCCTCTCATCTTGTCCTCCGAGAACTTAAGCTTCTCGAACCTTCCCCTTCTCTGATATACTTCTCCGTGACGTCACGATCCCATGGCAATGCAGGGGCCCGATACACTCCAACCTTCTAGTAACCCTTTAGGAGGGAGGTTGCATTCTATATACTAAACTATATTCCGAGATGATTTAAGTGCACACCAATAATGGCATGGAACAAACCCAGCCGCATATTGCATTTCTCCCTATTTGTCTACATCAAAAACCACACCAGGTCTGAGATGGGGTAAAACGCCCTCGCGATCAGTCTGAGCCGGGTGTCATTCATATTTTGCCACAGCCACAAGCTGAAAATGTTGCAGAGCATTTGAATAATTATTTTTTTCCCATGTAGGTACATCCCAAAGTTGAGCCCCAGGTTTAAGCCTGCACTCCAGTGAGTGAAGCCTCATGGACATGACAAGACTGAGAAGTTTAGCATGTGTTCCAATATGCATTTTATATCACCAGCGAGAGTGAGCGCAACGAGACCGAGAGAACTTCTTGTAGGTTTGAGCAATGGCTCCATAAACTTGATGGAAACTGGTAGCAATGAGTGGGGCTTATTGCAATCAATGTGCAGTCAGAGGGTTTATTAGCAGCCATTAATAGCAACATGAGGGTGTGGGCCAGGAGTTTGAAGGTGATGTTCAATTCTGCAGTGCACTATATAACCAGAAACAATGCATTAAGCTCCATAAAAAGATGTTACTTATAATTAGTGCTCAAGGTTAAGTGCTCTGTCTTGTTTTGCTTTTTTTTATATAAAAACCCTTAACTCTTGCACTCCCAATAAGGCGCTACAAAGGCAGCATTTTAACATCCTAGGCGGGCTTTATTTAGGGGTACATGTTTTTAGGCTCCTTCCTATTTGATCACAAGTAAAAGTGGGAAGGGAATGTGTATGGCGTGTCCCAGATTGGGGGCCGGGGAGTGGTTACTGCAGGAGTTAGGGGAGAGTCAGAATAATATCATAATGATGGATACAAGTTGAGCCTATAACTGGTGCAGTTTCTCTTTGTGTCAAATAAATTTGCCAGGTGTGTCTCGGTGTTACAACCACTGGGATCTGCCCCAAACAGCATTACAAAGATCCGTACGTAGATGCAAATTGATGCAGATGGCAATCTTGCTGTATATACCCTAATTAAAGCATCTTTTATCCCCCAAAGCTGCAGTTCCACTTACTCCATAGAAAACCATTACATTGTATGTCTATTTTAATGCATCTAATTATAATCTAATTTTAAAAAAATTGTCCTGCCACGGACTTCGTTTTTTTTAGGAATTGCCAGATAACTTAATCTGTGTGACGGAAATGCTGGACTTACTGCAGCACTCGTTCATCACTTCTATATGAGGCATTAGCTACTAGTACCTATTATTTATTCATAAGTACCTGGTGTGCTGCTCATAGCTAGACTTTTTAGAACTACTGTACATATAAAATGAGATAAGGTGATACAGGATCAAGTGTTTTCACTTTATTGCACCTAGAATAAGATGCTAAGTGGGATGGCAAGTTTTTTTGGTCTAATTCCAACTGCCTTTCATCCCGCTGTTCCCAGGGATACTATGATGCATTGATGCATGTGTTCAGTGTGTGCCCTGTTCTGATGCATCACAGTAACATATGGGCAGCGGAGAGGCAGAGGAAGGTGTTGCAGTGATGTATGGCAGTCATGAATCTTCCAAACGAGGCACCGAGATGAGGCACTGCTGGAATGATGGCCCCATCCAGGGATATCTGCAGACACTAAATTCCACCACAACCTGATACAAAGTAGCAGAGAGAGGGAAATGATTCTTCAAACAAAAAATAAAAAAAATGTAGCTACAGAAGCTGCCCAGTCTCATCAGCACCTCCCACCTTACAACAGACACCACATACCTTCCACCCTTAACCCTTCAACGGAAACCTACTCAAATCAAATCAAATCAGCTTTATTGGCATGACGAAAGAACATTTCAGTTTTGCCAAAGCGTGAATAATAGGGGGTGGGGGACAATAATTACACGAATACTAGGGGTAGGGTATAATGATTGCAGGGTGTATGGGTATATGGGTATATATATACTCTCTCTATCACCAAGATAAAGGGGGACATGTGACTCGAATCCATAATCTGCTATACCCTGTCATTCCCTCCTACCACAGTGACATATCTCCTGCCAGTAGCACACAGACCCCCATTCTTATCTCATATCAGGCGCCCGCACCCCTAATCCCCTCCCCCCATAGAGATATTGCGTACACACGTACGGCTTGGCACAGGTCAGATGCTCAAAGTGTACTTTCCGACCCATTCTCCACGCGGAGGCGCCAGGCCTCGAACCGTTCGCACCTTTTGTGCCTGTGATTTACGTGACACGGCCGGCCCTTCGTTTTACAAGGAAGATGCAGTGAAACCCATAAAATAAAAATAAAAAAAAAATCTGATTTAATTAAGTAAAATTACCCAGCAGTGCACTTAAGGAGCCTCTAATTTATGGGGAGTCTCTCGCTCCGTGACTGGCCTGGTAATGGTGGGATTAAAAGTTGATAAAATGTGTTTTTATTGACCGGGCGCGGAGTGGAGGAGCGGGATTTGATGGGACATAAAGTCTGCTTCCATTTAAAATATGATAAATATTTCGTGCCGAGGGCTATGAAACGAATTACCCAGGGGACTGGGGGGGGGGCCGAGATATAGGAACCCCAGCAGCCCTGCGACCTCGTGGCGATGGAGGGATAGGGTGGTTTCAATCCCTTTGTATAAACATGTCAGACCAGGGCCCCTATTCCATGTACTATGAAGCCACTCCCCAGTGCTGGACAAGCCTTGTGCTCCACCTGAACTAACAGTACTACAATCTTCTCCAGCACAGGGAAGCCGCTTCACAGAGGATTAAACAGGAGCAGCGTACGAGAGTGCAAACTGCTGCATTAAAAATCTCTTTAAAAAAGAAAAATCGATAAACTGCTCAGATTTGACTTTAACGCGTTCAATGTGTTGCAGGGGTTTAAAATATTAACCATAATAAAAAAAGTGAAATGAAATCTCACACAGCTGAGTCCACGGACCACGGACCGCTCAGAGGAATAAGTGGCCCACAGTTTAGTAAGGTGGGCAACAACAAGAAAGTTTCCTGATAAGGGCCCCACAAAATCCAGCGCTGATGCAGAAGGGTTTATCTGCGAACGTCTCCGGGCTGCAGAGCGGAAGCATATTAGGGGCCTGTGTACTAAGCCAGGGGAGCGCAAACGTTTGCTGCTGCGCCCCCCCAGTCTGCCTGCTCCGGAGCTCGCGTCCCCCCCTCCTACCTTGCAGCTGCGTAGAATGACGCTCCGGGGCCATTTGACGTCACGTGACCCGCGGCGTCATTTCACACCGCGTTGCCATGGAGACGCATCACAGCGCCTGAATCCCGGTAGGTTTATTGTTGCAGAGGCCTCACGCGATCCCCCCGGCATTTAATTTAAATGCCCGGTGGAAGAGCACAGGACCTCTGCAACCCCTTGCGCCCCCCCCCCCCCCCCGAAAAATCTCCCGCCCCCCCCAGTTTGCGCACCGCTGTACTAAGCAACGCATTTCTTAGCGCATAATTGCCGAAACATAATAGCCCCCGGGTGGTTGCGCTGGTTTTTAACCCCGGTTTTGCAGCTGGGAGACCTCAGTAATGAAACCCCCAGATGTTCTCAATGGTTTTTCTTTCCTTTAGCAGCCGGGAGACTTTAATAATAAACACCGCACAGGCCCTCCTGCATTCTTCTTCTAGCGGTGTCCCTGTAACCCAGGGGGGCTCATCTCCAGTCCGCAAGGGCCACCAACAGGTCAGGTTTTCAGGATATCCCTGCGTCAGCACAGATGGCTCAGACGAAGAGCCTGCATCAGCACAGGTGGCTTAATCAGTGGCCCAGTCTTTAACTGAGCCACTGATTGAGCCACCTGCGCTGAAGCAGGGATATCCTGAAAACCTGACCTGTTGGTGGCCCTTGCGGACTGGAGTTGAGAACCTCTGCTTTAACCCTTGTGCTGCTGGAAAGGCCTTGTGCTGACACGTATTACAGACGGCCACCCCGGCGCCCCCCCTCCCCCCCTCCCCCCTTTCCCCTGCTTATACACCTCTGAGAATCCACTCCCTGCCCCATTTAATTTCCACACTCCGAATTAACTTTAACTGCCACCAGCTGCCTCTGCGCGCACTTTCCTCCTCTCTTGCCTCGCGTACTAAGCGTGATTTACAAGTCTGAATTATTATTTCTCGTTGCTCACTTCCTCCCGCCGCTGCCGCACTGAAGGTTAATAGAAGTGGCAGCCAGCGCTCTGATTTACTCGCTAAACTCTGTGTTCCAAGGCTTTAGTTGGTGATTGGGGAGAGCGGGTGCTCAGCACATTATGGGAAGACATCCGGGGGTGGGGGGGGGGTTAGCTCTGCTGTATATATTACACACACTCCATATATATCGCAGCGTCAGACGCCCTGCAAAGACCACGGAGGGCGTTATGCGTACTGCGCTGCAATCCCACTTGGCCACAAAGAGAAGAATCACAACATGTGAAGCACTCAGGCATCTAACTCCATTTGTCCGACAGTGCGATAGATAGATGGATGGATGGATGGATGGATGGATGGATGGATGGATGGATAGATATCGATTTCCCAGTAAAATGCACTAATCCGATCTGTGAATAACACTGCTACATATGTACAGGCCCCGCGCATCCGTGTAATTCTGTGTGTGAGATACCCATAGAAAGGCTCGGGGAGAATGGACCTTTTCACGACCACTCGCAGTGCAAGAGCGTGCTCACTACTTGCAGGCTGCCGCCGGCTACCTGGTGATGTCCCTGAGGCCTTCTTCTGCCAATGTGCCACCTGAAAAGCCATTACCATGGTCTCCGGTGATGAGCGTGGCGTTCTGTCGCAAGCTGCTAACCAAAGTAGCAAACGCTGTGCTGGAGGAGACCAAGGCTGGAGGCTCCATCGCGGTACTCCTGCCGGAGTGTCGACGCATCATACCCGGAGTGGTGAGAACGGCCGTTTGGTGCGAGAGAGAGATTCGATAACTGTCCGTGATGACATCGGAGGTGACCCCACCCAGGTGGAAGATGTCTGCGGCTGCGGAGGACCTTCGCTCCCGGCCAGGAGATCCACGAGACTGCATCAGCCCAGCAGAGCGGTGATGAAACATCCGATCCACAGGTTCCCATGGATACAGCAGCCCAGCCAAATGATGAGGATGCTTCGGCCCAGCTGGTTCCCGCGGAGGCGTCCATCTTGGAGGTACCGGCTGGTACTTCTTTTCCTGTAGATGCCACCACCCTTCCGGTGCAACTGGAAGTCGTCATCGAGACTTCGGTCGCCGGGGCGGACACGGAAGTCGTGATCTCCGCTCCAGTGAGTAAGGCCGAGGCCGACCGCTTCTTGCAGCAGTGCCGTGCCCGAGATCGTAAGGCCACTAAGGACCCTGACCACCACATGGTACTTGCGGTGATGGGCCGAGGTGGTAGGCCCAAGACGTCTAAGACATTAGGACACAATTCTGATATTATGGCCTCACCAAGTGTTACCCAGGATACTGATCATTTACCAACCCAGGACAATGCAGTGTGGGAGGGGCTTAACGATGATGTGCCAAGGGGTGGGATGTCAGATTATACTATGTCTTCATGGGAAGGATCCTGTAAATCTGGCAGTTCCAGACCACCATCTACTGTGGGTTCAATGTGTGACGACTGTGTTGATATGCCTAGCTCTAGTGTGGGGAAGGTAGTACCATGGTGGGATCCAATGTTTCAGGGATATGTACCACACATGGATAGGACTAGGTTTCTATTAATGCAAGCTAGCACAGTGGACCACTGGTGGGAAGAGGGAGAGTTTACCCCTGAGGAAACAGCGGAGGTCCTTAGGGATCGTAGTAGAGACATCAAGTTAGGGATGATATCACCTTCAGGCCTGGAGGTGGTGAAGAAAGAGACCCTATCTAAAGAGCCACTATTTTGGGTACTGCCAGGGCAAGCCTGTGGGCAGAACATAATTAAGAATAGTCGGGCGGATCGTACAACGTTATAGGAAATCTGACGGATATTATTACCCTTATGTCCCTGAACCCCTAATGAGAGAGGCGGAGGATAATAGGGAAAGGGGTTACATATATTTAAGTGTACATCTGCGTATATCTGTGTGTATATATATGTGTGTGAACAAAAAACAAACAGAAGCGCAAGCTCCATAGCACGTAACTGTTTAAACAATAAAGTACATTTATTTAAAAACTGCAGCCCAAAGGAAATGCACTTACAGGGTTAAAAAAAAGCAACCATACGTGGGAGAGAAATCTCTGTGTAGTCATCTGCGAGGGTGAGGGGGGTCACAGGTAGGCAGGGTACATCTGCACAGCTTGTAGCCACCACCAGTTCCTCTCACGAGTTGGCGCCAAGGAACTGAGTCAATCAGTATCTCCACGTCCTCTGCTCTCAGCATGGAACAGTTGCCAGCACTGAAAATACAGCAAACTAGATCGCAGGGACGCCCAGGACTCCGTGTACACACACCCAAAGACGCGATGACGTCACCAACCCTACGCGTTTCGTCACACAAGGGCGACTTCGTCAGGGGAGTATATCTGTGTGAGTATATGTATATGTGTGTTCATCTGAGTATATCTGTGTGTATATATGTGTGTGTATATATGTAACATCCCTTCGCCCCCACCCCCCCCCTCAAGGGAGATCTGGTAGTTACGGGTGCACCTAGCGCACCTGTTGTCTGTCAGGAAGCCTGAGGTTCCACGTTGGTATGGGGAAAGGCAAGGGAACGTCATCTGGTGCAGCGCCTCCATCCTGTAGGGATCTGCCAGGGGCAGGGAGTGACCCCACAGGAGTCCCTTTTCAGTATGTTAGGCAGGAGACAGGGAACGTTGTACCATTTATTGGCAGGCCGGCAGATTCCATCTCCCACGCAAGAGAGGTACTTCATAACACCCTACAGATAAACACCTCCCCTCACATCTTGCGGTCACTTTGTCCCTGACTAGGCCCCCAAAGGCTGGAGGCCCTTGGAGCTAGACGTCGCCCCCTGATGGGGTGAGGTAGAAGCACCTCGCTCACTATGGAGCAGGCTACATCCTGGAATCTCGCTATAATTTGGGAAGGAAGCATCGTATATACGTGGGGGCAGGGGGCAGTGACTCTGCCCCAAAACTGGGCAGGTGTGAGGGCTTAACAGGCATCACCCCACGGTCCTGACACCTATAGCCACCCTCCCACGCATGATGCTTTCAACAGCCACTAGCCTGCCCCTGGCTATGGCTACATTCGGATACACTTAGTAGCGTGCTGCTGGACTCTCATGCTGGCTCACAAGGAAGGATTTAACCCTAACACTGCATGCACTTACCAGGACTTTTGTGCCAGGGCCGGGAAACCCATAGCCAGGGGCACTAGGCTACATGAACATCTGAGTATATCTGTGAGTATATATTTGTGTGTACATGAGTATATTTGTATGATATATTTGAGTGTACATGTATGTATGTGTAACGGGGTTTCCCCCACCCGGTGGGAGATTTGGCCATTTCTACGTATGTGGTGCATGATACCTGCTGGTAACAGGAGGGCTGAGTCGTCCACCGGTGGTAGTGGGGACACAGGACTAGGGTTCTGGGGTTCATACCCTACATATTCTTTAGCAGTGCAGCGCCTCCATCTGTCATAGGCTCCAGGAACTGAAGGTGGTCTCACACGGTAGAACTTATTACCTCTCCCCCCAGTAAGATCCAACACCAGGCCGAAGGTATATTCAAACAGGAACGGTTTATTGTCCTCACTGTACAGCACAGTAACAAGGCAGAGTTCTGCCCGATGCAGTCTCTCAGCTACCACCGAATGATGGTCCCTGGACCTTCACTACAGGCCAAGGGCACCCGCAGCAGTCCCAGCTCTTCCCTGTCCCTCTAGCACAGGCAGAGGTATTGTACACACTCACTCTCCCCCGGAGGGAAGGGGACCAGAGTAGGCCCAATAATCAGGCTCTCTATTGTGTGACCTGCCCCTCTCAAGTGCAGCAGTGGGATTCAGCAAGTTCGCACCGGTTCGTGCGAACCTGTACCTACGTTTTCCTCTGTTCGCAGAGCCGGTGCGAGAAGGGAGAGAGCAGAGCTTCTGCTAAGGGGCTGGGCAGCTTGCTCCATCCTGATTGACTGCATTACACAGCAGCAGCCAATCAGGAGGAGGTGGCAGGAGCCTGGGGGTGGGGTCAAAGAGCAGAGAAAAAGCGTGCAACAGAGAGAGGTGAGGCTGTGTCCTGTGTGTGTGTCCTGCCCGTGTCTCCTGCCTGTGTCTGTGTGCTGTGTCTGTGTGCTGTGTGTCTCCTGCCTGTCTGTGTGCTGTGTCTCCAGCCTGTCTGTTCCTGCCTGTCTGTGTGCTGTGTCTCCTGCCTGTGTCTGTGTGCTGTGTCTGTGTGCTGTGTGTCTCCTGCCTGTCTGTGTGCTGTGTGTCTCCTGCCTGTGTGCTGTGTGTCTCCTGCCTGTCTGTGTGCTGTGTCTCCAGCCTGTCTGTTCCTGCCTGTCTGTGTGCTGTGTCTCCTGCCTGTCTGTGTGTTGTGTCTCCTGCCTGTTTGCACTGATTGCAGGCTGCACTTATTTGCAGTGGTTCCCCCTGGTCTCTCTGCTCCACCCCCCTATCTTTCATGCCTGTGAGATGTGAGGGGGTCAGGGAGAGATGTGAGGGGGTCAGGGAGAGATGTGAGGGGGTCAGGGAGAGATGTGAGGGGGTCAGGGAGAGATGTGTGGGGGTCAGGGAGAGATGTGAGGGGGGGTCAGGGAGAGATGTGAGGGGGTCAGGGAGAGATGTGTGGGGGTCAGGGAGAGATGTGAGGGGGGGTCAGGGAGAGATGTGAGGGGGTCAGGGAGAGATGTGAGGGGTCTGGGAGAGATGAGAGGGGGCTGGGAGAGATGTGAGGGGGGCTGGGAGAGATGTGAGGGGGCTGGGAGAGATGAGAGGGGGCTGGGAGAGATGTGAGGGGGGCTGGGAGAGATGTGAGGGGGGCTGGGAGAGATGTGAGGGGTCTGGGAGAGATGAGAGGGGGCTGGGAGAGATGTGAGGGGGGCTGGGAGAGATGTGAGGGGGGCTGGGGGAGATGTGAGGGGGCTTGGGGAGATGTGAGGGAGGCTGGGGGAGATGTGAGGGGGGCTGGGGGAGATGTGAGATGTGTCTGGGTGAGATGTGAGAGGGGACTAGGAGAGATGTGAGGTGGCTGGGGGAGATGTGAGGGGGGGCTGGGTGAGATGTGAGGGGGGCTGGGTGAGATGTGAGGTGGCTGGGGGAGATGTGAGGGGGGCTGGGTGAGATGTGAGGGGGGCTGGGAGAGATGTGAGGGGGGCTGGGTGAGATGTGAGGGGGGCTGGGGGAGATGTGAGGGGGGCTGGGTGAGATGTGAGGGGGGCTGGGGGAGATGTGAGGGGGGCTGGGAGAGATGTGAGGGGGTCTGGGGGAGATGTGAGGGGGTCTGGGGGAGATGTGAGGGGGGCTGGGAGAGATGTGAGGGGGGCTGGGTGAGATGTGAGGGGGGCTGGGTGAGATGTGAGGGGGGCTGGGTGAGATGTGAGGGGGGCTGGGGGAGATGTGAGGGGGGGCTGGGGGAGATGTGTAGGGGGGCTGGGTGAGATGTGAGGGGGGCTGGGAGAGATGTGAGGGGGGCTGGGTGAGATGTGAGGGGGGGCTGGGGGAGATGTGAGGGGGGCTGGGTGAGATGTGAGGGGGGCTGGGGGAGATGTGAGGGGGGCTGGGAGAGATGTGAGGGGGTCTGGGGGAGATGTGAGGGGGTCTGGGGGAGATGTGAGGGGGGCTGGGTGAGATGTGAGGGCGGCTGGGAGAGATGTGAGGGGGGGCTGGGGGAGATGTGAGGGGGGGCTGGGGGAGATGTGAGGGGGGGCTGGGGGAGATGTGAGGGGGGGCTGGGTGAGATGTGAGGGGGGCTGGGTGAGATGTGAGGGGGGGCTGGGAGAGATGTGAGGGGGGGCTGGGAGAGATGTGAGGGGGGGGCTGGGAGAGATGTGAGGGGGGGCTGGGGGAGATGTGAGGGGGGGGCTGGGGGAGATGTGAGGGGGGGCTGGGAGAGATGTGAGGGGGGGCTGGGGGAGATGTGAGGGGGGGCTGGGGGAGATGTGAGGGGGGGGCTGGGGGAGATGTGAGGGGGGGCTGGGAGAGATGTGAGGGGGGGCTAGGGGAGATGTGAGGGGGGGGCTGGGGGAGATGTGAGGGGGGGCTGGGGGAGATGTGAGGGGGCCTGTGTTCTGTGTCCCGCCTGCCTGTGTCTGTGTCCTGTGCAGTTTGCCTGCTTGTGTAGTTTGCATGTGTCCATTTTTATTTGCACTGGTTGCAGGTTGCACTTATTTGCACTGGTTCCCCCTGGTCTCTCTCTCCCTCCCTGGTCTCTCTCTTCCCCCCGTCTCTCTCTTTCTCTCCCCCGTCTCTCTCTCCCTTTCTTCCCCTTCTCTCTCTCTCTCTCTCTCTCTCTTCCCTTCCCTCTCTCTCTCTCTCTCTCTCTCTCTCTCTCTCTCTCTCTCTCTCTCTCTCTCTCTCTCTCCTTCTCTCTCTCTCCCCCCTTCTCTCTCTCTCCCCCTTGTCTCTCTCTCTCCCATCTCTCTCTCTCCCCCGTCTCTCTCTCTCCCCCCGTATCTCTCTCTCTTTCTCTCTCTCCCCGTCTCTCTCTCCCCGTCTTTCTCTCTCTCTCTCTCTCTCCCTGTCTTTCTCTCTCTTTCTCCCCGTCTCTCTCTCCCCCCCACATCTCTCTGCCCCCCCCCCCGTGAGAGAGAACCTGTTGCTAAACATTTTGAATCCCACCACTGCTCAAGTGGGTAGAGGCACTACTGAATTTGGGGCGGCACTGCCCTTAAATACAGCCAGGAGGAGGGCACCAGGTCTGTCCCATGATTGGTCATGCCCAGGCCGGATGTCACCGCCTCCCGCTGTCACTCAAGTGCAGCACCTCGGAGCGGGGAAAACCCCATATCAACTACTGGCAACCTGATTGTACCAGGCCTTGCTGCCAGTACAAGGGCAGAATAGTAGCCATCAGGTGACCTGGCTATATATATATTTACACAGCGCTTCACAGCAGTAATACACGTGACAATCATATAAATAACAAATAACACACAAAGGGAAGACATAAAAGTAGATAAAGGAAATCCAACGCACAACGGATTTGCTCAATAGAAAATGTATTGTGCCACACAACGTTTCGACCGTTAGGTCTTTCTCAAGTGACATGCATGTGCATTGGATCTCCCTTATCTACAGTTCAGATCAGGATTACCAGGACAGGTACCCCTTGAAGCAGCAGCACCGGTAATATTGAATGTATTGTTTGATTGTGGTGTGCAGCATATAATTTTCTTTCACACATAAAAGTAACATTAGGAAAAGGAACCCCTGTTCCGAAGAGCTTACAATCTAATTGGTAGGTAGGAAGAATGTACAGAGACAGTATGAGAGCGTTTTGGTTAGTTGCATCTGTAGGGGCCAAGGTTAATGTATGAGGTGTAAATTATCAGCCACGGTGCTACTCATATGCTTCCTTAAGCAGGTATGTTTTGAGTTGGGTCTTAAAGGTGGATAGAGAGGGTGCTAGTCGGGTATTGAGGGGAAGGGCATTCCAGAGGTGCGGGGCAGTCAGTGAGAAAGGTTTAAGGCGGGAGAGGGCTTTGGATACAAAAGGGGTAGAGAGTAGGTTGATGCTGTGTGTTTTTATATAGTTATATAGGCGCACACTTAGACATAAACAAGACACACACACACACACACACACATATACATATATATATATATCTTAATATATAAATTTGAAATTTGTATGGTTGGTGCTAGATGCGGTGAATTTGATTGGTCCTCAGCCTCTGGCCAATCAGATTGGTGGCTCTATGACGTTACCCAACTGCCACTCTCTTCCCCCTCGGCCTCACCCGACTGACTGATATCTATCTATCTCTCTCTCTCTCTTCTTCTCTCTTCTTCTCTCTCTCTCTCTCGCTTCTTCTATCTTCTTCTTCTCTCTTCTTCTCTCTTCTTCTCTCTCTTCTCTCCCCTCCACCCAGCTCATCTCCCCGCCGGCTTCCCCCTCCATCACACTCATCCTCACGTGCGCCGCCCTGCACCGGCTCCTGGACGGAGGGGAACCGCGGCCCTCCCCAGCTGCCAACTTCAGGCTCCTCCCCCCTCGCTCCCAAAGAGGAACAGAGGGGAAGCGCAGCGCGGCCCGCCTGCCTCAGCCTGCCACTCTTGCCCCCCCCACCAACTTCCCAACCCCACCTCCTGCCCCAGGCAGATGCCACGGAGATATCAGGGCCAGGAGGGGAACCGTCTGCCGCCAGGAACAACCACCCACCCGGTCAAGGTAAGTCTCCCACCCACCCAGTCAGTCACCCAGTCAGTCAACTCAGTCACCCACCCACTCAGTCACCCACCCACTCAGTCACCCACCCACTCAGTCACCCACCCACTCAGTCACCCACCCACTCAGTCACCCACCCACTCAGTCACCCACCCACTCAGTCAAAGTCCTGACTCACACACTTCCCCCTCAGTCAGGTCAGCTGACAAATACACAGGGGGAATCACAACTGGCAACAGGGGGGGGGGGGGAAATCCGAGATGTGAACTGGGGGGGGGGGGGGACCAGAGCTGTGAACAGGGGGGGTAACGGAGATTTGAAGGGGGGGGGGGTGTATTGCTGTGAACGGGGGAGAAAGTGAGGGGGGAGACAGTGGAAGGGAGAGAGAGAGAGGGGGAGCCACAACATTAAATCCCAGGCAGCGCCGGGTATATCAGCTAGTGTGTGTATATATATATATATATATTAGTGGTAATACCGTGTTGTGGCCAAAACATTGAACGAAAATGGAATAAAACACTTTGACACTTTCAAGACCTGTGCGTGTGTGTCCTCTTCTCTGCTTTGAGAAATAGATACGAGCAATTATTCATACACATATGTGTGTGTGGTTGTGTGTGTGTTGCGCACACGATTTGTGGGGTTCTCTATGCATAGTAGATGTATATAAAGCCGCAGCGTGTATGTATAGATACCTGTGCGTACATGTAAGGTGCCTCTGAGTGGATATTTGTGTGTGTGTGTGTGTGTACGAGTGTGCCTGTGTGTGTGTGTGTGTGATATAATCTCTCCTGTCCCCCGGCAGTGACACAGATCTGCGGGGAGAACCTTGCCATGGGGAGAGATTCGCTCCCAGCGTGTTACACGTAACGAGCCAACGGCAAAATCAATATGTTCAGTGCCAGCAAAGTCACCGCAACCTTTAGAGCCATCAGACAGATCTGTCCCTGTCCGAGACATCTTCATTTCCAAACAGCCGCGAATTCCCCACCCCCCTGTCACCGCGTGGCACAGATCATTAACACCTTCACTGCTGGCTCTGGTTACTTTGCAGCCGAGTTGAATGGAATTAGAAAGATAGGGAATATTCTACCTAACAGGACGTCACAGCTCGCTGTCCCCTCCTGCTGAATTACCCTGTTACTAAGCATACTGTATGTTAAACGTGTCACGTGGCCGAGTGCTTTTCCTTGTGTTGTAAGTATCTTTATTTTTATAGCGCTTTACAGCAGTAATACACACAATATAATATTAGAACACATAATAGGACTAAGCGCTTCAGACATAAAACAATTGGATAAAGAACATACGCTCGCAGTCTTGTGCCGCCTGTATAAGGTGCCAAGTGGGACTTCATTTTTAAACCCCATTTGCCCTCTCTCCCCCCCCTCATCCACCCCTCCCTCTCTCTTCCCTCCTCCCTCTCCCCACCCCCTTCTCTTCCATTCCCCTCTCTCCACACCCTCCTCTCTCCCCCCTCCCTCCACACCCTCCTCTCTCCCCCCTTCTCTCTCTTCCATCCTCCTCTCCCCTTTCACCCCCTCTCTCTCTTCCCTCTTCTCTCCCAGAGCCTCTCTGCACCCCTCTCTCTCTTCCTTCCTCTCCCCCTCTCTCTCTTCCATCCCACTCTCTCTACCCCTCTCTATCTCTTCAATCCCCCTCTCTCTCTTCCCTCCTCTCTCCCCTCCTCCCCCCTCTCTTCCATTCCCCTCTCTCTCCCTCTCTTCCCTGCTCTCCCCTCTTCCATCCCTCTCTCTCCTCTCCCCCCTCCTCTCTCCCAGCCTCTCTCTCCACCCCTCTCTCTTCTTTCCTCACCCCCCCTCTCTCTTCCCTCCTCTCTCTCCACCCCTCTCTATCTCTTCAATCCAATCCCCCCCCTTCTCTCTCTTTCCCCCCACCCTCTCCCTCTTAGAGCTCAGTGTCCATTCCGCTGTAATTGGCTCCCAAATTATTTATGACATTAATTGCTGTATTATCGACTGTCTGTCAGCTGCCCTGCCAGTCAGTCCATCGTTCTGAGCTCACGGAGCAAGGTGCAGCCTCCGTCAGACTGACAAGCTAATTAGACCCGTCACCCGCCTCAATGACAAATGCTGCTCCCTTTGAATAGTTCCCTGAAATAGGCTTCTATTTTCTGGCCCACCTGTCTTCGCCCCTCTCTCCCCCCCCCCCCTTCCCCACCTCTCTGCCTTCCACACTTCCCGAGCTATTGGCAAGAACATCAAGATGCTGGTTACACAGAAGCACCGCCAGCATCAGTCGGACTTTATCTGTCTCATGTAGGGTGACCTCCTAACTGCAGATTACCAGGGACAGGATCACCCAGTCCTGGGTTTATATGTAATGTAGGGTATTTTTTATTATTATTAAAAAAAACAAAAAAAACAACATATCAATACAAAAGCAACAAACGTAACCAATTAAAATATACAATTTTACATCTTATTTACACTGTATACAGAATATTTACACGCTTATATCTGAACACCCGCCCATCTTGTCTCCCAGGAATTTATACCCCACCTCTCCCTCTGCTTTATTTTCTTTATCTGCTCTATAACGACTGCACAGGTTACAGGCACGAGATCCCGCTCTGCGGAGAGAAGACTGCGGGTGATCCACAACCTGTACATAACCAGCCCTTTAATTAACACCACTGTGCTCCCATTGTAACCCTGCAAGTGATCCCCAAACACACCGTACACTATATCACAATAGGTTTGACCCTTTAAATCTGGCATCCGTAATGAGGCGGCCACGCCTTCCCATATCTCCACTGCGTAGGGGCACTCCAGGAGGAGGTGCTCCATCGTCTCCAGGATCCCGGCACAGGAACCTCGGGGGCAGTTCCTGCCCTCAATGTTTTTATATTTGAGGTTAGCCCTTGCGTACAAACACCCATGGAGGCCAACCAGAGAGCGTCCTGAACCCTAAAAGGGACTCTTGGGTCTAACATATTCTGCAAGGCTTCTTTCTGGTCCTCCACACCTCAATGTTTCAGATCTAACTTTTGGACACATTTGACGCCGCGTTGTCATGGTGGCGCATCATCGCTATCAGAAGATGCAGGAGGAGAAGCCGGAGAGAAGGTAAGAGGCGCTTACCCCGCGCTGTCCCCCGGGAATCAGGTTAATATTGAGGGGAAGAGCACAGGGTCACTGTAAGCGTGGGGCTCGGTGCAACTGCTTTGATGGCACCTCCATCAGACCGGCCCTGCAGAAAGTCCTGGGTTTATACCTTATATAGGGTGACCTCCTGACTGCATCAGGGACAGGGTCAGACAGTCCTGGGTTTATATGTAATGTAGGAATCTTTTATTTGAGTCTTGCAACATAAAATTCAAAATAACAGTTTACAATATATACAAACAAATAAACAGCATCAAATCAATATCATTCAATCTGGGAAATTTAAATCAATATGCTTCCAGTATATTTGGTCTTTATGAAAGTCTTCATCTTTATGAAATATCTTTTTTAACCTCCCTAGAATATTATACATCACAGAGTTCGCTGCTAGCTGCTTTTTCCATGTTAAACATCATCTCACATTCCATAGATGATACATACATACTGCATTTATCACAAAATAAAGTATGTGTGTCTTTATTTATATAGCACAATTCCAAAGTGCAGTGAAACAGCCTCAGGCGGGGAAAGTCCAGCTTGTGCAGCCAGCGACACAGACAAACAATTTCTTCAAAGTGCAGGTCTCCTCTAGGACCGAGATACAAAGTAGCGCTCTGAACTTGTACATAGTACTGTACAACAGTAAGACACGAGACAATACAAAAAAGCAGTCATTAGGAAAAGCAGTCCCTTCCCCAAAGAGCTTACAAACTAAGTGGTAAGTAGGAAAACTTACAGCGACAGTAGGTGGGCGCTCTGGTAAGTGCGTCTGCAAGGGGCCAAGGTCAGTGCATACGAGATGTATAGTATCAGCCAGCGGAGCCACCCATATGCTTCGTTACAAAGGTGGGTTTTAAGCTGCGTCTTAAAGGTGGATAGAGAGGGTGCCAGTCGGGTATTGAGGGGAAGGGCATTCCAGAGGTGTGAGGCAGTGAGTGAGAAAAGTTTCAGGCGGGATAGGGCTTTAGATACACATGGGGTAGAGAGAAGACATCCTTGAGCAGAACGCAAGAGTCAGGCAGGTGTATAGCGAGAAATTAGGGCTGAGATATAAGGAGGGGCAGAGAGTGTAAAGCTTTAAAAGATAGAAGGAGAATTTTGAAAGTGATACAGGATTCAATAGGAAGCCAGGAGAGGGTAAAGTGATTCCAGCAACAGCGTATAGGAGAGGACATTAGAAGATTACAATAGTCGAGACAGGAGAGAATGAGGGCATGTGTTAGGGTTTTAGCAGTAGAGTGACAGAGGAAAGGGCGTATATTTGCAATGTGACGGAGGAAAAATCGACAGGCTTAACTACATTTTGAATTTGTGGAAGGAATCACATGTGACCCCTACACAGCGTGCTTGTGATACTGGGTGTATGATAGTGCTGCCAACAGTAATGTGGAAGGAGGTAGTGGGGCCAGATTTGGGAGGAAATATGAGGAGCTCCGTCTTTGCCATGTTAAGTTTGAGTCTGCGGAGGGCCATCCAGGAGGAAATCGCAGACAGACATTTGGAGACTTTGGTCTGTACAGCAGGTGTAAGGTCAGGGGTTGAAAAGTAAATGTGTGTTGTCAGCATAGAGGTGATATTTGAACCCAAGAGATGTGTTTAGGTCATCTAGAGAGAGTGTGTACAGAGAAAAGAGAAGAGCTCCCAGGACAGAGCCCTGGGGTACCCCCACAGAGAGGTCAAAAGAGGAGGAGGAGGAGGTGATAGCAAACTAGACACTGAAAGTACGATGGGAGAGGTAAGATCAAATTTAGGATAGAGCTTTGTTATGGATACCAAGAGTATGGAGAATGTGAAGGAGAAGAGGGTGGTGTGCTTTGTAAAGTGCAGGGTACATTGTGGGCGCTATATACATAATGATATACATACACTGTATGAAAGGCTTCAGAGAGGTCGAGTAATATAAGCAGGGTGTAATGACCTTGGCCTTTGGCAGCATGGAGGTCATTAGTTGTTTCAGTGGAGTGAGCAGTGTGGAAGCCAAGTTGTAGCGGATCTAGGAGAGAATAAGAGGTGAGAAAATGGAGCAAGCGGGAGAATACAAGGCATTTAAGGAGGTTTTAGAAGCAAAATACAAGATGAAGACAGGGTGATACAGTAGTTAGAGAGACAGGTAGGGTCAAGCTTGCTGTTTTTGAGTAATTGTATGACTGTTGCATGTTTAAAGGAGGAGGGAAAGGTACCAGAACTGAGGGAGGAGTTGATAATATGTGTGAGTGTACGAATTAGAGCAGGAGCGAGAGGTTTGAGGAGATGGGAGGGAATGGGGTCAACAGGGCAAGTGGTAGAAGGGGAAGAGGAAATCAGCAGTGACACATCCTACCCTGTGACAGCGGAAAAAGAGTCAAGGAAGGCAGGAGGAGAGTTAGGAAGTGTAGGTGTAGGATGGGAGGAGGATACAGGGGGGATGTATTGACGTATGGATTCCACCTTTGTGTTGAAATAGTCAGCAGCGTCCTGAGGTGAAATGGATGTAGAAAAACAGGTAACAGATGGTAATAGAGAGTAGAGAGTCAAAGACAGAGAAGAGGCAGCGTGGGTTAGACTTGTGAGTGTTGATTAGTGAAGAAAAGTAGGTTTGTTTAGCCTGAGAGAGGGCAGAGTTGAAACAGGATAGCATACATTTGTAGTGAAGTCTGCGAGAGTGTGAGATTTCCTCCAGAACCGTTCAGAGAAGCAAAGTACAGGAATGCAGCATGTGTGTTTGACAGAGAGTTAAGGCCTCGGCCATGTTAACTGCTTGGTTGCTGAAGCGTGCTGATGCGCGCTCCCGCTCAGCACTGAGCCCCTACAGCCGCAATTAGAGCGGCTTTAGTAGGGGCTCGCCTATGCTTCCACAAGCGCGCGGAAGCGTAGGTCTTAGCAGATTTTAAAATTCCCCCGCTTGCCGGCGTGACAGGCCGGTCACGTGAGCGGTTTGCCCAATGAGGGCGAACCAGCTCCGTGATGCCACTGGCCCGCCCCCAGCCTGCCCCCGGCCCACCCCCTGACGGAGCGCAGAGCAAGAAACCGCAAGACCAGGGAAAGCACCCGCTTTCCCTGCGCCTCAGCGCGCCTCAGCATGCAAGCGAAGAGCCTGGACGAGGCCTTAGTCTTAGTACTGGGGTTAGAAGGTCGAGAGCAGGATAGAAAAAAAGGGGCATGTAGATAAAGGGAGAAGGATAGGACAGCGTCATAGTTCATGACCAGGTTTCGGAGTCTATAGCAAGTCTCTCCAGACATGAGGGGTACATGAAGTTGAAGAAGAGGGGTACTGAGAGAGAAAATTAGATGACGGCCAGAGAGAGGAAAGGGGGAAATGGAGAAATTAGAGAGGTCCACAGCTGGTCCCCGCGGGTATTTGGGGGTCCCCGGGTCTTCCTCACAGGTGTCTGGGGGCCCTCGGGTGGTTCTCACAGGGGCCTGGGAGCCCTCGGGTGGTCCCCGGGGGCCCCATAGGGGTCCCCTGTTCCTCCACACCGGTGTCTGTGGGTCCTCAGGTGGTACCTGTGGGCATCCGGGGGTCCGTGGGTGGTCCCCGCTGGCCTGCAGTACCCATCCTGTATTTTAAAAAAAAAAATGGCCTACATTTAAAAAATTACACCCCCTCCAAACACATACAGTACAGTAATGTGCAAAATAACTATTATCCAGATATGGATAATAGATTATTTGCCCATTATTAAACACAACATTAGCCATGCATCATAAATAAAGTAAATAAAAACAGTTCTACTTACCCCTGGCAATATGAAGGGCATCCTCGTCAGCTTACTGCAGGGCCATGTCCTCCGATGTCAGCAAGAATACATAATAAATACAATCTAATGGACTCTAGCCCCTTAATCACCTTAGCGGTTAATAACCGCTATAGTAATTAAGAGGTTAACCCACCCTGCCCCGCTACCCACCCGAGAGGCCTAACCACCACCCCAGACCCACTATACCCACCCTGTACCCATTCATTGGTACAGTGGGTACTTCATTGCTCATATAATATGGGCATGATTTCCCACTATAGCAAGACATGGTGAAGGAATATAAAAACAGGCACAAATAAAACAGCACATAGCCAACTAAATACATAACAAATGGCAATAAAACAATTGAATGGCACAGTGGGTACATTATGTCCATATAATATAGTATTCATGGTGAACCTGGGCTGTTTACATCCACTCTGCAAACCTGGGACTCGCCCTACCACCGCAGATGACCACAATAGAGATTTCTCTCCCACGAATGGTTCTGTTTGAAATCCTGTAAGTGCACATTCTTATGGGTTGCTGATTTTTTAAATAAATGTACCTTATTTTTTACTCAGTTACGTGCTATGGAGCATGCGCTTTTGTTTGTTTTTTGTTCATAGATTCCAAAAGTGGTTGGCTATACCACTCCCCTTAAAGCTGCAAAGACGCTCCCTGGATCTTCTATTGGGACTATATTTCTCTCTGGATTTTTTGTTTGAGTGGAACATTCAATTTGGATTTTCCTTTTTTTTCACTATCACGTTATGGTTTGTAGATATTATTAGGTTAAATTGTGGTAATTTTAATTTATTTTAATATTTTAAATATGTTATTATAATTTATCATTTATTAGGGTTATTTCACATCCTCTTTAGCGCTACTTAATTTTTGTGTTTTATATATATATATATATATATATATATATATATATATATATATATATATATATATATGTACATGTTAAATGGTTTTGAAGCAAAAGGTGGCACTGTGTGCTCATTTGCATGTCATTTCCCAGAATCCCTTGCTGCAGCGGGAGCGCTGTGTGCTGGGTGATAATGGGGAAAGGTGGGGCTGCAGACCTGTCTAAGACATGCAAATGAGCATACAGTTGTATTTCCATTTGCTATATATATATATAATTTGAAGCAGGGGTCTCCTGGGTTGAACCCCGTTAATTTCAGCTCCGGGAACCCCTGCTTCTTGAGATATTTACCTCCGAAGTAGGTGCTGGTAGCCACTCTCCTCGGCTAGCAGGGATCACGTAATGGCGGCTGTTTAAAGCTTTCTCGCCCTATGGGCCAATAGGAGGCCGTGACATCATCGCTGCGGCTTCCTATTGCCCATGTGATGCAGGAGCTTTAAACTTTAAAGCCCAGCTAGCTCAGCTGGAGCAGCTACCGGAGGTAAGTATCTCCCGAAGCAGGGGATCCCCAGAGCTGAAAGGAATGGGGTTCAGCTCCGGGGGAACCCCCCTGATTTAATGCTAAATAAAAAAAATTGCAAAAATATTCACCGACTTGGTTTGCTCCTTTAATATAAAATAAATGGTTTTAGCTCGTACTTTGTAATCTGTGTTTAATAGTTACAGCAGTCGCCAAGTTTTTAAAACATTGAGGTTACCTTTTTTTTCTGCTAACAGAACTAGAATTGATGTATTCTGTGAAGCAGAAGATGAACAGGCTGCAGTAACTCATTATGCACATTTGTTAGATCTGGTACCAACACATCTTTAAAGGTTTTAAAAACCTCAGTTGTCGGCGCATCCATGTCCGAGCTTTTCTCTCCTGCAAAGATTGAACACTCATCTCTATCTCTTCTTCACAAATTGGAAGGGTTAGGTTCTCTGCCGAATCCAACTTTGGCACGTCAACGTTTTTTTAAAATATTGTTGGATTCTGTTTTCACATCTTCGTCTTTCTTTTGGAACCAGCTCACATAATAAGCCTGGATTATATTGTGCATTTCAGTTTGCACGATCCCACCTTCGTCCATTAAATTACACATAAGTTTACAATTTACTGTATGTTTGCAAGCAGCAAAGGGGCCAGGAGTTAAAAACATCCCTCAACTGTCAAACTCACACTCTATAGCCGCACCATGATTTACTTTGAATATAACCTAATTTACGTGCTAAATATTTTTATAGTTTAAATGACTATATCGTTTTGCCTTTGATATAAAAAATATATATTATATTATATCAATTTTCATGCACTCTCGCCATTCTGCAACACTGTTGTACAAACACTGGATAGTTCTCCTGTCCAGATAAAATGATACACATTCCTCTTTTAACTTATAATCCAAAAGAATAGAACTATTAATATCTCTTAATAGAATGATTAATATCTCTTACCACGTGTAACAGCTGCACTGAAGCATAAAGTTTTTTTTTCTTACTGTACTATCATCTGAAAATTCTATCGGACTTCCTCTAAAACACGACGTCTGAACTCCCTTCTTCCCATTTATTCCCCTTCTGACACGTAAAAAATCATTTGTTTGGAAAATGCTGCTTACAGATATCAGCTAAATGTACCTGCATAATCATATCATTTAGAAAAATAGAGCAGCCTGAACATTTCAATTGATAGTTTCCTTTAAAACTAGGACTTCTCCTAATCGAGGCGTTTGGCTCCGATGGGCGCCTTCCTCCCCGACCTCGCTAGCGTCCTACTTTTTAACATTTAAGAAATATCTGCAGTTCATATCCCCCCAACCCACATGAACAACCAGCCTTTAAATGTCAGGAGAGGGGATGGGAGGGAGGTCCATGTGTTGGCCACTTCCTAATTAATCAAAATAACATCTCTCTCAGTCATTAGACAGGGAAATCAATGGAAACGCCATCTCTTTGGCAGCCGGGGATGCAGGAAAAAGCCCTTGAATTGGCAGATTTCTTCTGGCTTTAACCCTTCCGCTGCAAGAAAGGAGCCAGCAACTCATCGCTACCCAGTTTGCTGGGGAATGGACTTACACATCCTGTGTCTATAAGATCCCACGTTGCAAAGGGGACACAGAGGCACCCACAATACATACAGTGTAGGAGACAGTATTTATTTATAAAATGTGTTACCAGGAAGTAATACATTTAGAGTTACCTCTCGTTTTCAAGTATGTCCTGGGCACAGAGTTATGATGACATACATGGTTAGGAATACATAGTTACATTAAGTGAGCAGGGTTATACATTATATACAAGACATTGCATGAACAGTTAAAGTTAATATATGTTACAATTACAGACCAGATTAAAATGTGAGACAGCCTTAGTTTTGAAAGAATTTAGACTGGTGGCGGCTGTGAGAGTCTCCGGTAGATTGTTCCAGTTGTGGGGTGCACGGTGAGAGAAGGAGGAGCGGCCGGATACTTTGTTAAACCAGGGGACCATGAACATTCTTTTGGAGTCAGATCTCAGATGCATCGTGTAAAGCGGACTTATACATGTAACCCTGTCACGGGAGACCAGGACATTACACCTTTATAACCAGGATCATTGCATTGAACAAAACAAAAATGTAAAATAAATTGCGTTTATTTCTTGGAAACACACATACACACAGTGGATTACAAAAATACAGGAGAAAATACACTTACTGGGGGTTTGGGCTGAAAAACTAAACTTCTTGGACCGAAATAAAGTCTTTAGCAAGTCCTTTGTATGACCAGAACAAAGCCCCAAATGTCCTGGAACTCAAATCGGCTTGAGCCTAAAGGTCGCTGCCGTGCTTTCCGCTGGAAATGGTGCTGAAAGTGGGACTTGGAAAATATCCTGCTCTGAAGTCCTGCGGCCGTTTCCTAGCTAGCTCCGCAAGGCTTCTTTGGGTCGGTCTTGGGTCTTTCCTGCGCTACCTACTAACTTTTTTTTATAACATTTGCAAAGTCAGTCCCCCCCGCAACGTGGGAACGTTACTGCTAGCCATTCACATGCTTGCCAGTCTTGCGACGCCTGGCACCTAAGCATGGCAAAAGAGCATGCTCGAAAATTGCCATTTTGGCTACTTGTCATGTAGAGCCCAGGTGCCTCTCAGTCTAGCGAGATGACTACTTGCCAGAATGGCCTGTAATCATTCCAGGACTTGGATACTTAACTCAGCCATCCTGCACTGTTCACACTTCTGGCAGCAAGTCTTACTTTGATCTACGGACTTAGGACAGACTTAGTGGCACCACACCCTGTGTAGCCCATAACTCCCTGTGGAGTCCTGCAGTAAAAGGACCCAGCTTATGTTACAATGTATAAGTATAACATATTTTACAACATACCAGCTTTAATAAAATATATCTTATACCCTGAAACTCATAGCCCATTAATCTCTGCTTGCTAGCACTCCTGGAAAGGTAAACACACAAAAATTCTTTATTGTCGCACATTTTACATACATTGCATAGCCGTACATGTACAACAGGCAGGTCCAAGAGCTGACACTCTAGGACCCCCCAAACACAGCTCAGGGGCAACCAAGTGGGCTTAACCTTTATTAGTGAGCCTGGTTACCCCCTCACCATCACAAGTCCCCTTTCCCTATGCCTAAGGGAACTACGTGGGTAACTACACGTGTTGCTGTACATGTTTGCTCACAGGAGGCCTGAGCCTCCACATCTGGGAGCCTGTGGTGATCTCTTTCTCCTTGCAGGGCAGCACCTCCACCTATGATGGATCCCAGCGTTGGCGGGATGACTCCTCACAGGAAACAATACACAGTAAAGAATAATACACCACACAATGTATGTAACTAAGGTTTACTGTATACACATACTAACACATACAATAACTGCAATAACAGTACCCACAGTATACACCCAATGACCCAACACATGGTGGTTCCCCCAAAGTACTGAGGGTGCTATTGCACCAATAGTCCTGGCATTCTGTCCCAGCAAATCCCAACCAAGTGTGAGGTAGCACTACCCCCTGTGGATGTAGGTGCACATTGGGTACCTGCCTGGGTACTCCAGTACCCAGGTGCTACCTGGCGTAGTGAGTTGGAGCGGGTCCCACGCAGCGGGGCCTCCAACACAAATCCCCTCTCTCCTAAGGGGTCCGGATCCTCCTCGCCGTGTGATCTCCAGCCAGAGGGTCTCCCACAATGTCGCTGTAGCCCGTAACCTGGTCCCATGCCGCAGGGCACCGCGTGGCTGTCTGGTCACCAGTGCAACAGTACTGGGAGGGGGAAGAGTCCCTATACGGGGCCTTCCCTACAATACTACTCCGCTAGTGTCTCAGGGCCTGTCTGGGACCTACGGGCAGAGCTCTGGCCAAGTCCAGGGGCTACTGGCACCGTGGACGCATCCGTCCTCTCTGCCGCTCCTGGAAGACTGACTCGCGGGATTTCTGCGCGCAGAAGATATCCTGTTCCTTCTCTCTTCAGAGTCCTATTGGCTGCGACAGCCCCAGGTGGTGTTTCTCTCCCCCAGAGGATTCTGGGACATGTAGTCGGCAGCTGCATGTGCAGAGCTATCCTAAGATTGTCGCTGCCTCCTGCACTGTGCATGCGCACCTCGCCGTACTGCGCACGCGCGACTTGCAAAATGGCCGCCCCCACCTACCGATCATGCACCGGAGGCAGGGTAGGGGGACTCGGCTACATACAGTATACCAAAATGTTCAAAATTCACAGGGGTTATTTTAGACTTAAGTAGTAATCTCCAAGTGTGCCAAAAACCCAATGCAAAAAGGACATTTCCCAAACTCCAACTCAACGGGAATAGTTGGATAAATATCGTGCTGTGTTTTGCAGCTAGGAGACTTTACAACAGGTGGGGCCCAACTCCAGTACTCAAGGGCCACCACCAGGTCTGGTTTTAAGGATATTCCTGTTTCAGCACAGGTGGCTCAATCAGTGGCTCAGTCAAAGACTGAGCCACTGATTGAGCCACCTGTGCTGAAGCAGGACTGATTGAGAACCCTGTGCTGAAGCAGGATTAATTTAGCCACCTCTGCTGAACCAGGGATATCCTTAAAACCTGACCTGTTTGGTGGCCCTTGAGGACTGGATTTGGCCATCCTTGCTTTAGTAACTAGAACTGTCCTCTGAGTGAATTCTGAGTGTTTGTGGATGGGACACGGTATTTGCAAACCTATATCTTTTTTTAGCACAGAGTAACGTGAATTAACTCCTGGCCCCTTCATTTCTTAATGGGACTCTGATTCTTTCCTTACAAATAGGTCACAGGTGCCCGAAGGGGTTAAGTAGCCTCCTCTGTGCGGGGAGATGTGGGGTGCCAGCCTGTGTTCCTGCACACACTCCCTTTGATGCCCTCTCTCTCTCTCTTTCTTTGCCCAGAGCCTTTCAGTATCCAGTCTTTTAAGACAAAGAGGCTTCCCGTAAACCAGTAACCTTTAAGTGTCAGAACGCTCAGCCTGTAATATAATTAGTACGAACATTTATCTGGTCCCTAGGAAATAATTAATAGAGTATTTTTTGCGCTGCTCCCGGGGGAGCTCTCACTCACCGAGTAACCGCGCACTAAATCTATTTGTCTGAAATTCTATTTGTGCATCTCACGGCAAACTTATCAAAAAGCGCCCAAGTGCTGCTCCGGCATAAAGCTCTCTTTGCATTAACTTCCTCCACTGCTTTCTAGCCAAATGTGCAAATGCAATATATTTTCCCCATGTATTATTAATTGTGTGTTTATTAATGCATGAGACTACAAGCCATTTCAATACGGAACAAAATGATGCATTTTGTACAATACAGCACTCCGGCACAATGTCAGGGAGTTAATATAACATGAGGAGGGGCGGGAGAGGAAGCAAACTTCCAAAACTGGGGGGTACCCGCCGCTGTAAATAACGAGCGAGTCAGGGCTGCCGCCAATATATATTTCTCCTGCTGTTTGGCCTTCAAAAAAATCTTTATACCCCACCTCATACTCACACAGACTCCCCCCCCCCACCTCATACTCACACAGACTCCCCCCCCCCACACCTCATACTCACACAGACTCCCCCCCACCTCATACTCACACAGACTCCCCCCCCCTCATACTCACACAGACTCTCCCCCCCCACCTCATACTCACACAGACTCCCCCCCCCCTCATACTCACACAGACTCTCCCCCCCCACCTCATACTCACACAGACTCCCCCCCCACCTCATACTCACACAGACTCCCCCCCCCCACACCTCATACTCACACAGACTCCCCCCCCCCACACCTCATACTCACACAGACTCCCCCCCCCCACACCTCATACTCACACAGACTCCCCCCCCCACACCTCATACTCACACAGACTCCCCCCCCACCTCATACTCACACAGACTCCCCCCCCACCTCATACTCACACAGACTCCCCCCCCCACACCTTATACTCACACAGACCCCCCCTCCCACACCTCATACTCACACAGACCCCCCCTCCCACACCTCATACTCACACAGACTCCCCCCCTCCCCCCTCTCCCCAGCACCCACACACATAATTAGGACGCTTGACAGTTAATGAGGCAGCAAGGGTCAACATTTCTCTCGCTATCCCACGCGGAACTGCAGGGGGGGGTGCGGAACTGCAGGGGGGGCGCGGAACTGCCAGGGGGGGGGGCGGAACTGCAGGGGGGGTGCGGAACTGCAGGGGGGGTGGAACTGCAGGGGGGGTGGGGAACTGCAGGGGGGGGTGGGGAACTGCAGGGGGGTGAGGAACTGCAGGGGGGGTGCGGAACTGCAGGGGGGGTGCGGAACTGCAGGGGGGGTGCGGAACTATAGGGGGGGTGCGGAACTGCAGGGGGGTGCGGAACTGCAGGGGGTGCGGAACTGCAGGGGGTGCGGAACTGCAGGGGGTGCGGAACTGCAGGGGGGGTGGAACTGCAGGGGGGTGCGGAACTGCAGGGGGGTGCAGAACTGCAGGGGGTGCGGAACTGCAGGGGGGTGCGGAACTGCAGGGGGGGTGCGGAACTGCAGGGGGTGCGGAACTGCAGGGGGTGCGGAACTGCAGGGGGTGCGGAACTGCAGGGGGGTGCGGAACTGCAGGGGGGTGCAGAACTGCAGGGGGTGCGGAACTGCAGGGGGGTGCGGAACTGCAGGGGGGTGCGGAACTGCAGGGGGGTGCGGAACTGCAGGGGGGTGCGGAACTGCAGGGGGGGTGCGGAACTGCAGGGGGGTGCGGAACTGCAGGGGGGGTGGAACTGCAGGGGGGGTGGGGAACTGCAGGGGGGGGTGGGGAACTGCAGGGGGGGTGCGGAACTGCAGGGCGGGTGCGGAACTGCAGGGGGGGTGCGGAACTGCAGGGGGGGTGCGGAACTGCAGGGGGGGTGCGGAACTGCAGGGGGGGTGCGGAACTGCAGGGGGTGCGGAACTGCAGGGGGTGCGGAACTGCAGGGGGTGCGGAACTGCAGGGGGGGTGGAACTGCAGGGGGGTGCGGAACTGCAGGGGGGTGCAGAACTGCAGGGGGGTGCGGAACTGCAGGGGGGGGTGCGGAACTGCAGGGGGTGCGGAACTGCAGGGGGTGCGGAACTGCAGGGGGTGCGGAACTGCAGGGGGGGTGGAACTGCAGGGGGGTGCGGAACTGCAGGGGGGTGCGGAACTGCAGGGGGTGCGGAACTGCAGGGGGGGTGGAACTGCAGGGGGGTGCGGAACTGCAGGGGGGTGCAGAACTGCAGGGGGTGCGGAACTGCAGGGGGGTGCGGAACTGCAGGGGGGTGCAGAACTGCAGGGGGGTGCGGAACTGCAGGGGGGGCGCGGAACTGCAGGGGGGGGGTGCGGAACTGCAGGGGGGGCGGAACTGCAGGGGGGCATAACTGCAGGGGGGCGGAACTGAAGGGGGGCGGAACTGAAGGGGGAGCGGAACTGAAGGGGGGGGCGGAACTGAAGGGGGGGCGGAACTGAAGGGGGAGCGGAACTGAAGGGGGTGCGGAACTGCAGGGGGGCTTAACTGCAGGGGGGGGCGTAACTGCAGGGGGGTTGCGTAACTGCAGGGGGGTGCGGAACTGCAGGGGGGGTGCGGAACTGCAGGGGGGTGCGGAACTGCAGGGGGGTGCGGAACTGCAGGGGGTGCGGAACTGCAGGGGGGGTGTGGAACTGCAGGGGGGGGCGGAACTGCAGGGGGGGTGCGTAACTGCAAGGGGGGCATAACTGCAGGGGGGCGGAACTGCAGGGGGGGGCGGAACTGCAGGGGGGGCGGAACTGCAGGGGGGTGCGGAACTACGGGGTGGTGCGTAACTGCAGGGGGGTGCGGAACTGCAGGGGGGTGTAACTGCAGGGGGGTGCGGAAATGCAGGCGGGGTGCGTAACTGCAGGGGGTGCGTAACTGCAGGGGGGTGCATAACTGCAGGGGGGGTGCGTAACTGCAGGGGGGTGCAGAATATTATAGCCATTCTATAATGGTGCCGCACGCGCACGCAGTGAGAGTGGAACCGGCCGACATGGGGGAGGATGAAGAAAAGAAAGAATTTGCGCCACTACCGCCGCTGAAAATGTGTGTACTGTGTGTGTGTGTGTGTGTGTGTGTGTGTGTCTGTGTGTGTGTGTGTGTTTAAATAAGTTTCGAAATAAATACTTTAATAATTTTTTTAATAACATTGTTCATACATACACACACACACACACACACACACACACACACACATACACACACACACACACACACACACACACACACATTTTTAGCGGCAGTAGTGGCGCTGATTCTTTTCTTCATCCCCCTGTCGGCCGGTTCCACTCTCACTGCCGTGCGCGGCACCATTATAGAATGGCTGACTAACATCAGCCAACTAAAGCTGCCGTGCGCACGGCGTAGCACACGCGCGCAGTATAGAACCGGCCTCAGTCCTTTAAGCCGCGCGGCAGCGAGGGAGAGGAGGCGGCTACTCCACTCATCTGCCCTTCCAGGGCGGCAAATATCTACGGGAAAAAAATCTCGTCACCCTAAAAAAAAGGGATAAAGTCCTTGAATAAGCGGCTTTAACCACAGCCCTCCTCGTCTGAGCAGAGCTGCGGGACCCCCCGAGTGAGGAGGTAACCAGTGCTTGCACCTCCACGGAAGGACCTTCTACCTGCAGCTATCCCAATTCACACAGCCACATTATTACCTATTGGAGCAGGGGTGGCCAACTCCAGTACTCAAGGGCCACCAACAGGTCAGGTTTTCAGAATATCCCTGCTTCAGCATAGACGGTGCAGTCAACGACTGAGCCACCTGTGCGGAAGCAGGGATATCCTTAAAACCTGACCTGTTGGTGGCCCTTAAGTATTGGAGTTGGCCGCTGCTGTATTGAAGGCTTAAGAACCCATCTGGGAATTAGTAGGATGCAATATAAATCCATACTGGGTATGACCGGGTGCACACAACCATTTAACACCTTCTCTTCTGTTTATATTTGTTTCGCAATGTAACATCTGCTCCATTCCTTTGCCCCAAAGCCGGAGCAGCGTGCGTGTCACTTTCCTTTGGCTCCAAACGATGCAATGTCGATGCAAAAATGTGTACTGAATTCATCAAACTAACAATAAATACAAATCTCTAATGTTTCCAGCACCGGGCGGTTTATCTTTATTTGCTAAATCCGGTACTAATTTTGCAGCCAGGAGTGTTTGGCCTTTCATCCAGCAGAAACAATGACAGATAATGAAGAATAAACAGTAACCTCTAACTCCCCCAGAGGCAAAAACTCCCCCCTCAACAATTAGGGTTTATGGAAGAGATAGTGAGGGAGTGTGGAGATGAGAGATAGGGGGAGTGTGAGAGAGGGGGAGTGTGAGAGAGGGGAAGAGGGGAAGAATGAGAGATGGGAGCATGAGAGAAGGGGGAGAGAGGGAGGGGAGAGTGAGAAAGAAAGGGGGAACACGTTGTCAGCACACTTAGATTGTAAGCTCTTCGGGGCAGGTTATGTCTGAAGCACTTATTCCCATTCTGTGTTATAATAGTATGTCCCGTGTGTTACTGCTGAAGCGCTGTGTACATGGATAGTGCTATATGAATAAAGACACACATACATACACCTCTCCCGCTCAACATACTGTATCGAGAAGCTATCCCTGAGAAGCCTCCAAGACACAAACTAGTGGAGAATTTCCCAGTGAGGTGTGAGATCCGCATGCATGGGGCAGGTGAAGGTAAATATAAGGTGGAACGGGTAAATGTTCAGCACACCTGACTTATCACTGCTCCCTCCCAGGTATGCGCCCAATCACCAATCACTGTCACTTTGAAAGAGTATTTTGTTTCTTGAGTCCAGCTTTCCAAAAGCAGGAGGAGCAGGACATTACGCTGGTGAGTAATGCAGAGTGACAGGCACTGTCACAATGCAATATGTCACCTTGGAAATGGCCTCAGTGCTTTCATGCAACTGGCAGTGCTTTAAATAATTCCAAGTGTAACCCTTTCAGGGTCGGAGGCCTGCAGTACGGCACATTGCGTTTCTGACCCGCTTCCCCTGTTACTGCTGCGCGGGTCTGAAGTAAAGACTCGCAAATATCTTCAAAGCTTTCGCATTGTTTTCTTAAATTTCACCTATTTCGCAAATTTTTACACAGATCAAATGTCACCAGTTTCATGAATTTTACCGCAAATAAAAATGCCACTTGTGAGCGTCTCAGCCAGGTCTGCAGCCCTGCCTTTCCCCATTATCTCTTAACATACAGTGCTTCCACTGCAGCCAGGGATTCTGGGAAATGACATGTAAATGACAACTTTCGCTTCTTATCCATTTTAACATGGACCCCCATAAGCTTATGCCTGCCGTATGAATTCTGCATTTTACCAGAATATTGCCACTTTTCGTCTCAAATTCGCCATTTTCGTGCCGTTTTTCACCCCCCAAAAATGCAAGTCTCAACAAATGTGTGAACTTGAGTGAAACTGTTGCATATCTTTAGCATAGTATATACCTGTTCTACTTAACGGGCGTGAATACACTGGCAAATGTACTTATAAAAATGAAGGTTTCATCTTTTTTACAAGCCTGTAATAATCTCGCTGGTCTCTATTACATGATATCCTGCATTGAATATCCAAGCTGAGAAGAGTCATGTCTTTGAACGTTTGCTTTAATGATTATGCGAGATACAGCAGTCCATGTAATGATTTCATATTGTAATTAACCTCTGTATGGTCATGCAATGCTAACTCCACATTAAGGGGGTAAGTCTGTATTGTCCGAACCAGACGTTTGGACAGCAACACCAGTGCAAATAACAGCATCAGACTTATCAACGCCTTATCAGGCTGGGATTTCAGATAATTGGATGAATCTGATGCTGTTTTTTCTTTTAAATAATTTAGGAAGCTGGGAGAATGTAAGAAATACCTCAAACTCCTTCAATGGCATCGCTTTCTTGGCTGCAGGTCACAATAATATGAATTGTTACTCTGGACCCAACAACATGAAAAATGTATTATTTTTATTTTACGTACATTCATTTTAAAAAAAATTTATAGCATAAAGTTGATTATTTTTGAAATTTGTAAAAATAATTTTTTAGTGCTACAATAGTATTTTTTGTAAAATACCCCCCCAAAAGTATGTACCCCTTCCCTTGTGATCACATTCTCACACAGCTCAGTAAAGACCCTAACTCTGTGCGTGTGCCGCTGGTTGACATTTAAATTTCTAGGCATTTTATTTCAATGTCAAAAAATATCTGTTGTCCCATAACGGCTCCTCTGCAATGCGCTGCAGGCGAAACTTGCAGAAAAAGAGTTAACACAGATGATGCCGCGGTGACAGCCGCCAGTAACATAATAACCGAGCGGAAACTCGGCAAAAATACAAGTTTTGGGAAACATTTAAAGCAAGAATAAGTGTCCCGGGGGTAATGGGAGTGTCCCGGGGGTAATGGGAGTGTCCCGGGGGTAATGGAAGTGTCCCGGGGTAATGGGAGTGTCCCGGGGGTAATGGGAGTGTCCCGGGGGTAATGGGAGTGTCCCGGGGGTAATGGGAGTGTCCCGGGGGTAATGGAAGTGCCCCGGGGGAATGGGAGTGCCCCGGGGGAGAATGGGAGTGCCTCGGGGGGTAATGGGAGTGTCCCGGGGGGTAATGGGAGTGTCCCGAGGGGGAATGGGAGTGTCCCGGGGGGGAATGGGAGTGTCCCGGGGGGAATGGGAGTGCCCCGGGGGGAATGGGAGTGCCCCGGGGGAATGGGAGTGCCCCGGGGGAATAGGAGTGCCCCAGGGGGTAATGGGAGTGCCCCAGGGGGTAATGGGAGTGCCCCGGGGGGGAATGGGAGTGTCCCGGGGGAGAATGGGAGTGCCCCGGGGGGAATGGGAGTGCCCCGGGGGAATGGGAGTGCCCCAGTGGGTAATGGGAGTGCCCCGGGGGGGAATGGGAGTGTCCCGGGGTAATGGGAGTGCCCCGGGGGGAATGGGAGTGCCCCGGGGGGAATGGGAGTGTCCCGGGGGTAATGGGAGTGTCCCGGGGTAATGGGAGTGTCCCGGGGGGGAATGGGAGTGTCCCGGGGGAATGGGAGTGCCCCGGGGGAATGGGAGTGCCCCGGGGGGTAATGGGAGTGCCCCGGGGGGGAATGGGAGTGTCCCGGGGTAATGGGAGTGCCCCGGGGGGAATGGGAGTGCCCCAGGGGGGAATGGGAGTGTCCCGGGGTAATGGGAGTGCCCCGGGGGGAATGGGAGTGCCCCGGGGGGAATGGGAGTGTCTCAGCGGTAATGTCATTGGCAGTGGGTGAATTACTCAATCTCCCTGTGCCTCATGTACCAAGAATTAGATTGTAAGCTCTACAGGGCAATGTGCGGCAAAAAAATCTTTATACAGCGCTGCGTCCAGCGGCCTCCAGTATCTAAGAAAAAAGTGTCATTATTATTAGTGGAACGCGGCTTTACATATTTACCTTGAGTGATTAAGGATTCACCTTCCTCCTCACATGTTATATAATAATAATAATAATAATAATAATAATAATATTGATCATGAGGTGAAGCGCTACTTTACTCCGGCTGACGCGTCTGTTTCCTCTGGTGTTGCAGAATTTCTTCTTTTCGTGTCTGACTCTTTTTGTTGAAGTTTTCTCCGCCCCCCCCCCCCCTGCTGCCCTCGTCCGGTTTTTTTTTTGCGTCCCCTGGATGTGCCCTGATGTGAATTGAATATGACACACACCAAACTCCACGTGTCCTGGAGCGAGCATGGATGGCTCAGCGAATGTCATGTCCCGGTACATCACACTGCACTGTCTCAATGGCTGAGTCCCTGACACATGTCACAAACTTTTAAATATCTGCTCTTTCTTTACCACCCCCCACCCCATTCCCACCCTCCCCGATCTGGATATACTTGGAGGGCAGGAGAAGAGGAGGAGGAGGAGGAGGAGGAGGAGGAGGGGAAGTTGGCATTTTATGATGGGTAGGCACATTTCTGCCCATTTCTTCCTCCCGCCCCCTCCGCCTGTCAAACGCGGTTTCCCCGATGCATGTCAGAGCGCTGACCAACAGGTTCTGTCAGGTCCGAACCCACGTACTAGTCAATCGCTTCCGACCTTAAGAAGGAAGAAAAAAATTAAAGGAAAAAGACAAGTGATTTATTTATTTGGAGGGGGCTGTGGAAATAAAGAAGACATTGGATGCCTTGCTACAAACAGCAGGCTATAGGTGACCTTTTGGGATTCAGTGCGTCGAAAATTGATGCTCACAGTGCCATGCACAGAAGACCCTACCATTCCCCCTTCACCACCAAACCGGAATAATTTGGCATATAAAGCACACGGACAGAGATTTGTCTGTGCACGGGGAGGGCGGGGGTTGTTATTCTTGTGGATGTTTGGAAGACTTAACATATTTAGAGGTTACGAAAAAATTGAAATGGTTTGGGGGATGTTTATAGGGGCTGAAGCGGGAAGCTCAGAGGCGGGGGGGGGGAGGGGACTGGAGAAGAGCAGAAAAGACCGGAGTTGGGAGATTTTAAAGGCCAAACAGACTTTACAGCAGCAACAATTGTGAGATATCCAACCATTGCCAGTGAGACACACAGCACCTGTCTTTGGGCTATTGCTATCTCGTGTTGGGCTTTCAAAACAACTGTATTACCAATGGTTTCTTTTTGTGTAGTGTATAAAGTATTTATATACATATTTTATTTATAAAATGTTTTATCAAGAAGTAATACATTGAGAGTTACCTCTCGTTTTCAAGTATGTCCTGGGCACAGAGTTATGATGACAAATAATACATGGTTACAAATACATAGTTACATTAAGTGAACAGGATATACATTATATACAAGACATTGCATGCACAGTTAAAGATAATATATTTTATAGGCATAGGTAGCATATATAGTGTATACAATTTAAGTGCTTCAGACTAAATTCCTGACAGTATTTAGTCTGTTATTAACTCTGAACCCTCCATGAGTTTAGGATTCTTGGGACTTCCAGCTGTCTCACAGCTTCCTGCACGTTAGGAAATGATCCTCCAAGTGAATCACTTTTTGCTTCTTCCTTTAAATCAGAAATCTGGTTACTGGTGCAGGGTCCGATCTGTCTTATTATCAAGGGCTCCCCAGTTGAAGGATATTGCATCTCACTTAGCGGAAGCAACAGCCAAACATTACGATAATCAGGGCTGAGTTATAACGCAGTGTTGACGCAGAATAAATGGGTACTCAGTATTACGTAATACCTTTTTTATATGGACTACCAATTGATATTACAAGACAAGCTCTCGAGAGCTCTCTCTCTCTCTTCCTCAGGTCAAGTGCTGTCTTATAATAACAATTTAGTCCAAATTAAAAAGGTATCACCTGATACGGAAGTACTCATTAATTGTACACTATCACAGCTCGCCTAACGCGACTATTCCTATTTGTGTTAGAAATTCACAATGGTGGCCATTTGTAAGTCCCTGCAAAATATGTGTTTTCATCGGATAACTCCCTAAAATAGAAAACATCTGGATATGTTCACAGTGGCGGCTACAATTAGGAAGAATGGTCAATGCAAATTGTATACAACAAAAGACAGAAAAGCCCAATGCTACATCCAATTTGACGCAATATATAGTAATATATAGTAATCAATATATAGTTAAATAGGAAAATGATAATATTCTCATAAATAAGGGTCATTTGGTTAAACCCTTCGGCCAAAGCGTTATAAGCCTGGAAGCCAACGTCAAGGCACAACCATACCTTGCAGGTCCTAACACTAACCTGTTGAAACCTCTTTTACCTGTGGGGTAACCTGTTGGCTTGCAGGCTTATATAACTCGTTGGCCTTATTTTAATGCAGATTGTACAGGATGAAAAGGAACTTGTACTGTAACTTAAAGAACAAAGTGAGACAGGATTGGCGAGGTTTTACATCTGGACTGTCCCCTCATGTAAAGTCACTTTCCTACCCAGCAAACCCTAAGGATATGATTTGCACACATGAGGTAATGGCACCTTCCATAAGCTTTTGATACATTGCATGTGACAGGTAAGACAACAAGGCACTGCAGTAGTTTGGTTACCAGCAAATGACGGAAAGGTTGGCAATACAAGGGTTAACAGAGTGGGTGACATGGGGCGGTTGAGCCTGTTTGACCATTCTCTCTGTCCTCCCTTAATCTCCCTGACAGTGTGACCAGAACTGCAGGATCAGCCTTTTCACGAGCTTTCAAAGAGCGTACATCTCTGTGGGCAAAGAAAGTCCCGGTCACGTTAGTTTCACAAGGAATCACCATCATGCTGACAAACTGAACTCTCCTTTCATCACATTCGGCTCCCTGGCCATGATTTCCTCCCATCAGGCATTGCTGGGGATGGACCAGTGCACATGCAGTGGAAGCAGGTCTTCTGCATGTGGAAGGTACATGTATGTGTACGACCAGTGGGATTTCTGTAGAGGGGGGGGAAGAGGGGGGAGGGTAAAGAGGGGGGGAAGGGGGAGGGAGGAGGGGCGGAAAGGGGGAGGGGGAAGGGGGGAGGGGGAAGGGGGGTAGGGGGGAGGGGGGGAGAGAAGAGGGGGGAGAAAATAAATCATAACGGCAATAAATCGTTCTGTTTAAATAAAGAAATGTATCCCTCTTTCCCAGCCCCATTAATAATTTCCCAATCATTATATGGAGGTCTTTGTTAATCTCAGACGCCCGCACTTCTCCCACTCCCATGTGAGTGACCAAACCTAAACTTTAACCATCAGCAAACCCACTGTCCCCTTGCATGTCTCGGCCGTGTGAGGTTCTCACTTGTACCTTTTATAACAAACAAGTTGTAGAATACATTTCTGAAACGGGCACTCAGGCGTCCGGCATTTCAAGGTGAGCAAGGCAACATTTACAGCTGGACAATGATACATTTGTTGTTTTGCGCGTGAGAAATTACAACATACTGTATGTCCTGGCATCTAATCCATGGCAGGGGCGGCCAACTTCAGTCCTTAAGGGCCACCAACAGGTAAGGTTTTCAGGATGTCCCTGCTTCAGCACAGGTGGTGCAGTCGTTGACTGAGCCACTGATTGAGAGACCTGTGCTGAAGCAGGGATGTCCTGAAAACCTGACCTGTTGGTGGCCCTAGAGGACTGGAGTTGGCAACCCCTGATCCATACAGTTAGTAGTGACGTCCTAGCGCACGCAGCTGTAATACATAGTGACATAGTAGTGGGGGTTGAACAAAAACATACGTCCATCAAGTGCAACCCATGCTAAATGTATATGACAGATACTTTATTGTATAACCGTACTTACAGTATATTGATCCAGAGGAAGGCAAACACACAACCCCAGGAAAATATCATCTAATAATATCTCATAAGGGAAAACGAAATTCCTTCCTGATTCCAAATGACCGCAATCAGATTACTCCCGGGATCACCATCCTTCCCATGGTTACTTATTTGGTATATCCCTGTATACCTTTCCTTTCTAAAAAGATGTCCAACCTTTGTAGGGTTAATTACTTGGGTAGCATACAAGTGATAAAAAAAAAAACCGGCTGTCAAAGGAGCAAAAAATTCTCCAATTGCATTAAAAGGGAAATCTTTACAAATATAAAAAGTCAACAATTTTGAACAGTTTCACCACTTCAGATCAGTTAATTAGTTTTGCAAGTAACGTTTTCATGGAGCAGTTCCTACTACCCGTATTATTTTAATCTTCATTTTTGTGGCAATTTTCAGGTCCGGGGACCCCTCGGTTCCTGCAATACTTACTGAGGAAAAAAGCTGGTTTAAATCTCTTTCAGGGGAAACAAAATGGCTGCCAAATATCGGGCCAATACGAAGCTGCATTACGGGCCAATACATCATCGGTTGTGGCTTCCTATTGGATGGCCATTTAAGTCCCTTATAAAAACCAGGAAGTAATACCGGTGACTTTACCAGTAAGTATCTCAGGCCCGGGTGAGTCTCCAGGCCTGAAAATCGTACGGTTTAGTTCTGGAGGACCCCGCGGATCCAATCCTGTAACAATAATGGGGGTTAGGGTGAATTGCTCCTTTGAACTACCAAACGGCCAGTAACCTATAGCCCAGACTATACCATACACCCTGCTTGTATAAGTGCAGGTTAGGGAGGTGCTCCCTATGGTAAACTATGAATCTGCAGTGACCAGTGTTATTAGCAAATCATATGCGGCCATCTTTATTAGGACCGGGAGAAAATGTTTGTCATTATTTCTCCAAAACTACTGTACGAGGCATGTAACCAGGCTGAAAAAAGTTAGTGAAACTTGGGGGGGGAAGTCCAGCTACGTGGCACTGTCCAGTTGCCCACGTATATAATCAAGATGCCAGATCCCACTTTGTGTGGTCCCACGTGTGACTTTTGGGCTGCCATGTGAGCACCAGTTGTGTGAGGTGATTAGTCTCAGTGTCCGTCCCCCTCCCCCCTGCCCCCCTCTCTGTCCCAGTCTGGTCAAGCGCTGGTCTGCAGCTGCCTGTCACACCGCTGGTCGGCAGCAGCTTCAGGCCGGCCTGTCACTTCCTGTTCCACATCTTCCCGGCAACGTGGAGACTGATCCCGACAGCCCCGGCAAAGTCAGGCAGGAGAGAGCAGCAGGGCAGCCTGCCACGGACTGAGCCTGTGTCATTTCACATAGGGATGAGGCTACAGCAACATGTAAACACCTTTCGGCGCTTCTATAGCGCGGTTACAAAGTTGCTAAGGACAATAGTGTGGTGTATATAACAAAGGTTCATGATCCTATCTGCATAAGAACCAGTGAACTCTATAAGCGCTGAAGGAGCGACTCCGTGAGGGTTTGAAACATAGATTGTAAGCTCACCTGGCCAGGGACGGTGCCTGTAACATTCCTACGTGCTGCGTACCACGCGCTATACTGTAATTGTGACGAGCTTTGTGGCCCATTGGGAGAAAAGCTCAATACAAAATATTGTTATTGAACAATATAAGTTATTATTATTATTATATTAACGCTATTAACTGCAGCTAGGCCAGCAATGCTCAAAGCAGACAGGTGTTAGTGTTTGGGACAGGTGTTAGTGTTTGGGACAGGTGTTAGTGTTTGGGACAGGTGTTAGCGTTTGGGACAGGTGTTAGCGTTTGGGACAGGTGTTAGCGTTTGGGACAGGTGTTAGTATTTGGGACAGGTGTTAGTGTTTGGGACAGGTGTTAGCGTTTGGGACAGGTGTTAGTGTTTGGGACAGGTGTTAGTGTCTGGCTGTCCACAGACAAGGAACACACATTTTCTTTCATTTAAAAATTATATTTTATTTAATCAACCTTAAGGAAACAAAGATACAGACAAAGCAGGATCGGATCTTCTGGCTTCCCACTTGGTCTGCCTTTCCCTTTTCCTCTCTCGCCAGCTGAGAGATTCCAAAGGGATAAGAGGACGGAGCAGCGTCCGATGCTCAGAGAAGCTGGAGTCAGAGCTGGTCATCGCGGATAAATCTGTTGCCTTCGGAGTGTTTCCCGTAGTAAATGTAGCGACATTTCCCTAAAACACCTAAAACAGAAAGCAAAGTGAGGACGAGATACAGGGAAAGGGGTCTCGAAGCAGCATCCCACATTCAGCAGGACCCCCCCAACAGGTCAGGATTTCAGGATATCCCTTTTAAGCTTTAATCCCAGGTAGCGACACTTATTTAATATGCACGACAGTGAAAGCACTTAGGCATGCAACATCTTGTGTATCTTATAGACTGATCCACATTTAATGGCTGCTCCGTTTCATACATCCTGTGCCATTTGCTGGTGCAGTTTTTGCATTTGGGCCAAAAGTGAACATCTGACATAATTTAAGCTGTGAAAAAAGATCAACAGTGGCAGGTAAGGTGTTGCATACGTGAGCGCTTTCAGTTATTAATAAAATAAAATGTGTTTCTAAAATAATAATAATAATAACAGCATGTTCTTGTATAGCGCTGCTAGTTTTACGCAGCGCTTCACAGAGACATTTTGCAGGCACAGGTCCCTGCCCCGTGGAGCTTACAATCTATTGGAGTATTGGAAAAAAATGGAGTTCAAAGGTCATCAAAAACGCTAAAATATATGTTCTGTTAACAAAACACATCCCCCTGTTTCATCGTCTTCATGTGCTCACATTAAATATAATATAATATAATATAATATAATATAGCCCTGAGCACTGCATCGCTGGGATGGCTGCTGCAGCCACTGATTGAGCCGCCTCTGCTGAAGCTGGGATATCCTTAAAACCTGCCCTGTCTTGAGGACTGGAGTTGAGCCCCCCGGCCTAAGGAATAATAATACAACGGGGGCTGCCCCTTTAAATAAAACATCAGGAAAAGAACGCCGGCAATTGCAAAAGAAAAAGAATTACAAAAACGTCAGACTGTGACACAGAAGGGATGGAGCGAGGCGCCGCCGCCACGTCAGGTTAGTGATGGAGCGAGGCGCCGCCGCCACGTCAGGTTAGTGATGGAGCGAGGCGCCGCCGCCACGTCAGGTTAGTGATGGAGCGAGGCGCCGCCGCCACGTCAGGTTAGTGATGGAGCGAGGCGCCGCCGCCACGTCAGGTTAGTGATGGAGCGGGGCGCCGCCGCCACGCGAGGTTAGTGATGGAGCGGGGCGCCGCCGCCGCGCGAGGTTAGTGATGGAGCGGGGCGCCGCCGCCGCGCGAGGTTAGTGATGGAGCGGGGCGCCGCCGCCGCGCGAGGTTAGTGATGGAGCGGGGCGCCGCCGCCGCGTGAGGTTAGTGATGGAGCGGGGCGCCGCCGCCGCGCGAGGTTAGTGATGGAGCGGGGCGCCGCCGCCGCGCGAGGTTAGTGATGGAGCGGGGCGCCGCCGCGTGAGGTTAGTGATGGAGCGGGGCGCCGCCGCCGCGCGAGGTTAGTGATGGAGCGGGGCGCCGCCGCCGTGCGAGGTTAGTGATGGAGCGGGGCGCCGCCGCCGCGCGAGGTTAGTGATGGAGCGGGGCGCCGCCGCCACGCGAGGTTAGTGATGGAGCGGGGCGCCGCCGCCGCGTGAGGTTAGTGATGGAGCGGGGCGCCGCCGCGCGAGGTTAGTGATGGAGCGGGGCGCCGCCACGCGAGGTTAGTGATGGAGCGGGGCGCCGCCGCGCGAGGTTAGTGATGGAGCGGGCCGCCGCCGCGCGAGGTTAGTGATGGAGCGGGGCGCCGCCACGCGAGGTTAGTGATGGAGCGGGGCGCCGCCGCGCGAGGTTAGTGATGGAGCGGGCCGCCGCCGCGTGAGGTTAGTGATGGAGCCGGGCACCGCCGCGCGAGGTTAGTGATGGAGCGGGGCGCCGCCGCGCGAGGTTAGTGATGGAGCGGGGCGCCGCCGCGCGAGGTTAGTGATGGAGCGGGGCGCCGCCGCGTGAGGTTAGTGATGGAGCGGGGCGCCGCCGCGTGAGGTTAGTGATGGAGCGGGGCGCCGCCGCCGCGTGAGGTTAGTGATGGAGCGGGGCGCCGCCGCCGCGTGAGGTTAGTGATGGAGCGGGGCGCCGCCGCCGCGTGAGGTTAGTGATGGAGCGGGGCGCCGCCGCGTGAGGTTAGTGATGGAGCGGGGCGCCGCCACGCGAGGTTAGTGATGGAGCGGGGCGCCGCCACGCGAGGTTAGTGATGGAGCGGGGCGCCGCCGCGCGAGGTTAGTGATGGAGCGGGGCGCCGCCGCGCGAGGTTAGTGATGGAGCGGGGCGCCGCCGCGTGAGGTTAGTGATGGAGCCGGGCACCGCCGCGCGAGGTTAGTGATGGAGCGGGGCGCCGCCGCGTGAGGTTAGTGATGGAGCGGGGCGCCGCCGCGCGAGGTTAGTGATGGAGCGGGGCGCCGCCACGCGAGGTTAGTGATGGAGCGGGGCGCCGCCGCGTGAGGTTAGTGATGGAGCGGGGCGCCGCCGCGCGAGGTTAGTGATGGAGCGGGGCGCCGCCGCGCGAGGTTAGTGATGGAGCGGGGCGCCGCCGCGTGAGGTTAGTGATGGAGCGGGCCGCCGCCGCGCGAGGTTAGTGATGGAGCGGGGCGCCGCCGCGCGAGGTTAGTGATGGAGCGGGGCGCCGCCGCGCGAGGTTAGTGATGCAGCGGGCGCCGCCACGCGAGGTTAGTGATGGAGCGGGGCGCCGCCGCGTGAGGTTAGTGATGGAGCGGGCCGCCGCCGCGCGAGGTTAGTGATGGAGCGGGGCGCCGCCGCGCGAGGTTAGTGATGGAGCGGGGCGCCGCCGCGCGAGGTTAGTGATGGAGCGGGGCGCCGCCGCGCGAGGTTAGTGATGGAGCGGGGCGCCGCCGCCGCCACGCGAGGTTAGTGATGGAGCGGGGCGCCGCCGCGCGAGGTTAGTGATGGAGCGGGGCGCCGCCGCCGCGCGAGGTTAGTGATGGAGCGGGGCGCCGCCGCGCGAGGTTAGTGATGGAGCGGGGCGCCGCCGCGCGAGGTTAGTGATGGAGCGAGGCGCCGCCGCGCGAGGTTAGTGATGGAGCGGGGCGCCGCCGCGTGAGGTTAGTGATGGAGCGGGGCGCCGCCGCCGCGCGAGGTTAGTGATGTAGCGGGGCGCCGCCGCGCGAGGTTAGTGATGGAGCGGGGCGCCGCCGCGCGAGGTTAGTGATGGAGCGGGGCGCCGCCGCGCGAGGTTAGTGATGGAGCGGGGCACCGCCGCCGCGAGGTTAGTGATGGAGCGGGGCGCCGCCGCGCGAGGTTAGTGATGCAGCGGGCGCCGCCACGCGAGGTTAGTGATGGAGCGGGGCGCCGCCGCGTGAGGTTAGTGATGGAGCGGGGCGCCGCCACGCGAGGTTAGTGATTTAGCCGGGCGCCGCCGCGTGAGGTTAGTGATGCAGCGGGGCGCCGCCGCGCGAGGTTAGTGATGGTCGTAATCAGAAAAGACGCTGTCAGGAATGAAGATGAGGATGAAGTGCAGCAAAATCAGACAATAGGAAAGGAAATCCCTGCCCCGAAGAGCTTACAATCTAAGAGGATTGATGGGGAATTTACAGAGACAGCAGGTGAGGGAATAAGTGCTGTAGATGGCAGTGCTCGGTCACAATGGGTGGTAGGAGTGACTGACTGTGGGGAATTAGCCAGGAGTGCAGGCTATTAGGATGCTTGATTTGTGGGGCAAGTTTTAAGGTTAGTCAGCATTAAAATGAGAGGTTAACACACTTTACAGGGGAAGAGATGGCAGGGAGGCGTGGGTGAGAGCAGGTGTGTATGTCTGGGTTTAGGTTTATGGGAGATCCCCAGCAGCAGGAAGGGTGTGAAGAGAGGATTTGTGTGGGTGTTTTGTATTGAGGGGGTAAAGAAGTTGATGGAAGAAAGGTGTATAAATAATGGTGCAGTGGGGAGTGGGGAAGTTGGAGAGAACAGAGACATTAACAAAGGAGTGAGGAAACAGTAAACAGAAAAAGCAATAGGAAGGGCATAGTGAGATGCAGGAGCAGAGACTTCACAGGTATTGGAGAATAGGAAGAGTACAAAGAATCACAGCGTTTCGAAAGTTACGTTTTCACAGTTGCAAAGTTGTTGTACAGAGTTCAGATCTTCCTCAAATCTTCCCCTCCAATTTCAACTCCAAAATTAACTCTGCCACACAGTTTAAGATGGGACATACAGCCAAATAGCTTCACAGCCTAGGTAGTTTGTCTTAGGCCGCGCTTATAGTGCCGGCGACGCGAAGGTCAGGCGACGGTCGCTGGAAAATCAAATAGAGATGACTTCCAGCGATCGTGACCAATCCATCGCTCCGTCGCGTCGAGCTTACTATAAGCGTACATGACGGCGGCAATGGCATTTGTTTTGCCGCGACATCACTATAAGCGCAGCCTTAAATCTTTAACTGTGCATGCAATGTCTTGTATATAATGTATACCCGGTTCACTTATGTAACTGTATTTGTAGCCATGTATTACTGTATTTGTCATTTTAACTCTATGCCCAGGACATACTTGAAAACGAGAGGTAACTCTCAACGTATTACTTCCTGGTAACACATTTTATAAATAAATACATTAATTAATAAATACTCTGAGCACATGCAATTGAATAACACTTAAGGGAGGGGTCTGCCTATCAACTCACAGAAACATATCCCAATACTTAATTAAATCTTAATTGATGTTGACACATGGGATGGAGGTGTGGGGGGATGACGATAGTTAAAGTCTGAGAGCAGAGAAGGGGAATTAGCCTTCACTGATCAGGCAGAAGACCCATACGGTAGCACCAAGACACCCCACTGACTGCAGCGGATAGCTCTGATAACCTGTCGCCTGTCCTAGCGCTACGGTCACTGTGACAACACAAGGCTTGTAGTGGCAGCAAGGAGGGACGCAGGAATGTGCAGCGTGACAATACGTGAGGAATCAATAGTGACATGCCACGAAAGGGCGCAAGAGAGGTGTGGAGCGAGAGGTCTCTAGGGTCACGTCACACTGTTACACTGATGCAGAGACAAACAAAGATACATTGTTACCAACATATTGTTACAGGACATGAAATAGCGTCAGGGAATTACAATGCTGCTGAGCTGGACGTGTGAAATGACCCCTTGAGTGCCACAAATGTGTTGCTCGCTCCTCCGGCACTCAACCGATGAAACAGTTGTGCCTTGTTTAATGGCTGTTACCAATTCTGATAACCTTGGGGCAGTACACACACTTTTGAATGTATAAATCCCTAATACATAGCCATTATATATATATATATACTGTATACACACACAGTGGTTGACTGAAAAAATCTACTCGCCACCTAGTACCAAACGTGTGCTGCTTGGGCCAATATTTACTCGCCCGGGGGTTAAATCCACTCGCCCGGGGCGAGCAAATGTATAGGTTTGTCGAACACTGTATATATATATATATATACATAATATTTTCATGCTGTGGAAGTATTCCAGATGTTAAAATACAGATATAATCTGAGGCGATAACATTGTACATAAACTGTATATAGAACTAGCTAAGTGAGTACACAGACACTATAGAAATAATACAATGCTGATGATACCGCACACAGTATGCAGAATACAAACTACCAAACCCCTCCAGGGTTTCTCAGGCAGAAAATAAAACACAAAATCACCCATTGTTGTAACATTTTATACTATACTATTTATACTATGAAACAAAAAAATGAATCCCAATAAATGTCGGAAAATAAGTGAAATATAACATGTCAATGTTTTAATTTTCATTTAATTACCTTTTTTAATTGCTTGAGAGGTTTTGTATACAAAGGGAATGTGTTTTTTTTATTCTCTGCCCCCCCTGTGGTTTGGATAAAATATACTCGCTGCTAAAATACATCACACATAGAAATATAGCTCTGCTAACCCAGAGCACGCACACGCTATGTACATACTGTACTCCTGCTAACCCAGAGCACGCACACGCTATGTACATACTGTAATCCTGCTAACCCAGAGCACGCACACACTATGTACATACTGTAATCCTGCTAACCCAGAGTACGCACACGCTATGTACATACTGTACTCCTGCTAACCCAGAGCACGCACACGCTATGTACATACTGTACTCCTGCTTAGGCAGAGCACGCACACTCTATGTACATACTGTACCCTCCTGCTGAACCAGAGCACGCACACGCTATGTACATACTGTAATCCTGCTAACCCAGAGCACGCACACGCTATGTACATACTGTACCCTCCTGCTGAACCAGAGCACGCACACGCTATGTACATACTGTATTCCTGCTAACCCAGAGCACGCACACGCTATGTACATACTGTACTCCTGCTAACCCAGAGCATGCACACGCTATGTACATACTGTACTCCTGCTAACCCAGAGCACGCACACGCTATGTACATACTGTACTCCTGCTTAGGCAGAGTACACACACGCTATGTACATACTGTACCCTCCTGCTGAACCAGAGCATGCACATGCTATGTACATACTGTACTCCTGCTGAACCAGAGCACGCACACGCTATGTACATATTGTACTCCTGCTGAACCAGACCACGCACACGCTATGTACATATTGTACTGCTGCTGAACCAGAGCACGTACACGCTATGTACATATTGTACTGCTGCTGAACCAGAGCACGCACACGTTATGTACATATTGTACTCCTGATAAACAAGAGCACGCACATGCTATGTACATATTGTACTCCTGCTAAACCACAGCACGCTGACGCTATGTACATATTGTACCCCCTGCTTAGGCAGAGCCGCACATGCTATGTACATATTGTACCCCCTGCTTAGGCAGAGCACGCACATGCTATGTACATACTGTACCCCCTGCTTAGGCAGAGCACACACATGCTATGTACATACTGTACTGTACCTCCTGCTTCGGCAGAGCACACACACGCTATGTACATACTGTACTGTACCTCCTGCTTAGGCAGAGCACACACATGCTATGTACATACTGTACTGTACCCCCTGCTTAGGCAGAGCACACACACGCTATGTACATACTGTACCCCCTGCTTAGGCAGAGTACACACACGCTATGTACATACTGTACGCCCTGCTTAGGCAGAGCACACACACGCTATGTACATACTGTACCCCCTGCTTAGGCAGAGTACGCACACGCTATGTACATACTGTACACCCTGCTTAGGCAGAGCACACACACGCTATGTACATACTGTACGCCCTGCTTAGGCAGAGTACGCACACGCTATGTACATACTGTACCCCCTGCTTAGGCAGAGTACGCACACGCTATGTACATACTGTACGCCCTGCTTAGGCAGAGCACACACACGCTATGTACATACTGTACCCCCTGCTTAGGCAGAGTACGCACACGCTATGTACATACTGTACACCCTGCTTAGGCAGAGCACACACACGCTATGTACATACTGTACGCCCTGCTTAGGCAGAGCACACACACGCTATGTACATACTGTACCCCCTGCTTAGGCAGAGTACGCACACGCTATGTACATACTGTACGCCCTGCTTAGGCAGAGTACGCACACGCTATGTACATACTGTACACCCTGCTTAGGCAGAGCACACACACTGCATATTATGTACCAGATAATAAAACATAAGGTACACACCCTACACACCCAGTGGCCAAACACTGTACATTCTCAGATATATGTCTGCGTTTAGCAATCTCTCCTTTTTCTATGTGTGTCTGATTCCCACCTCTCTCAGACACACGGATGTAAGACACAGAACTCAGAGCCCCCCTGTCCCCTGACCCCCGCTGCCTCTCAGCTGTTTGCAAGATGTAATGTAACCTTAACTCCAGCCTGCTTATTATTCATGTATTCCTGACTCCGGCACTATTAACCTGATTGCACTTAACGTGAATCGGGAGGAACACTATTGGGTGACATAAAGGCCTGTCGCTGTCGGAATAGCTTTTGGTGATCAGGTTACTAAACGTGATTTATGTTTTAACCCCTTCACGGCAAGAGAAGTCTATCCAGCTTGTGTTTAACCCATTGCTAGTGTATTCACGGTAACAAATAATAGGCAGGGGGGTAATCAGTGTAGCCCTGTGTATGTAACATCCCTATGTGCTGCGCACCGCGCGCTATCCTGTCATTGTGACGCGCTTTGAGTCCCATTGAGAGAAAAGCACCATATGAAATAAAGTTATTATTAATATGACTTCTTGCCCCTACATGCAATATGGTAAGAGGTGGGCTAATAAAGAGGTCAGCACGGCACTGCCCGCCCTCCGCTTACTGAGATGCATTACCCCACTTGTCATTATACTAAATGTGGGCAGAAGAGGCGCAGGTGTCACTCCTCCTCGGGTATCAGGGCATCTTTACCCGCCCTGTGTCGGCATGTGACTGGTGAGGGTAACAAAGAACAGAAGGGGAAGTTTGAGGGGTGATCATATTCTGTTATTTGGGTGCGTCACTTTCCCCCCTTTTTATCAGCCCCCCCGAGTCCTGGAGAAGCAGATCTGTTAACGTAAGAACCTCACTAACTTTATTACATATATCGCTGATGGACAAAGACGACAAAAAGGGTGTTTAAAGTGACTTTAGCTGCAGCTGATAAGAGGCTGGTGCATAGTTGCACTTTATTGTACTTTGCAGGCATCGGAGGAAATGCGGAATAAGGTTTAATTAAAGTCTGTGCTGCATTGAGACTGAGTTCCAGGGAGGGGGGAGAACAGAGGACAGACAGACTGTAAGATAATGAGCACAAAACGGCAGGCAGGTGTTCTCTAGTGAGGGGGTATAGGAGGGAGATAAAGGGTGGGTGGGGGGGTATAGGAGGGAGATAAAGGGTGGGTGGGGGGGTATAGGAGGGAGATAAAGGGTGGGTGGGGGGGTATAGGAGGGAGATAAAGGGTGGGTGGGTGGGTATAGGAGGGAGATAAAGGGTGGGTGGGTATAGGAGGGAGATAAAGGGTGGGTGGGTGGGTATAGGAGGGAGATAAAGGGTGGGTGGGTGGGTATAGGAGGGAGATAAAGGGTGGGTGGGTGGGTATAGGAGGGAGATAAAGGGTGGGTGGGTGGGTATAGGAGGGAGATAAAGGGTGGGTGGGTGGGTATAGGAGGGAGATAAAGGGTGGGTGGGTGGGTATAGGAGGGAGATAGAGGGTGGGTGAGGGTATAGGAGGGAGATAAAGGGTGGGGGGGGGGGGATATAGGAGGGAGATAAAGGGTGGGTGAGGGGGATATAGGAGGGAGATAAATCATAGGAGGGAGATAAATTATAGGAGGGAGATAAAGGGTGGGTGGGAGGGTATAGGAGGGAGATAAAGGGTGGGTGGGAGGGTATAGGAGGGAGATAAAGGGTGGGTAGGAGGGAGATAAAGGGTGGGTGGGAGGGTATAGGAGGGAGATAAAGGGTGGGTGGGAGGGTATAGGAGGGAGATAAAGGGTGTGTGGGAGGGTATAGGAGGGAGATAAAGGGAAGGGTGGGGGGGCATAGGAGGGAGAAAGGGTGGGTGGGGGATATAGAAAGGAGATAAAAGGTGGGTGGGGGTATAGGAGTGAGATAAAAGGTGGGTGGAGGTATAAGAGGGAGATAAAGGGTGGGTGGGGGTATAGGAGGGAGATAAAGGGTGGGTGGGGGTATAGGAGGGAGATAAAGGGTGGGTGGGGGTATAGGAGGGAGATAAAGGGTGGGTGGGGGTATAGGAAGGAGATAAAGGGTGGGTGGGGGTATAGGAGGGAGATAAAGGGTGGGTGGGGTGGGTATAGGAGGGAGATAAAAGGTGGGTGGGGGTATAGGAGGGAGATAAAGGGTGGGTGGGGGTATAGGAGGGAGATAAAGGGTGGGTGGAGGTATAGGAGGGAGATAAAAGGTGGGTGGTGGTATAGGAGGGAGATAAAAGGTGGGTGGGGGTATAGGAGGGAGATAAAAGTTGGCTGTGGAATAGGATAGAATGAGCGAGTAAATGAGGACGGAGGAAGGGATGATAGGGAGTAATTGATGTGCACTGGGTGAAGTGCCCGTAAAAAGTACTGGTACTGTGCTTGATTGCAGGAAAGCACCATTCCATGAAGCCAGAAAGGCTCTTAAAGCCCCATTTTGAATTCAGGGCTGTGCAATGCGTTTCTGGCCTCTGGCTAAGAATGGGTTAAAATGTATCTTCTGTCTTTATAAAAAGAGTGAGAACATAAGTTTGTTTGTGTAAAAAAAAGCAGAATGACCATCGCACCTCAATCACTGTCACTGCGAGAACAGGAACAAGGTTTAGCACTGAGGGGGTTACCAAAAAATAAGAGAGACAAGTGACAGATAATCAAATGGGGAAAAAGAGAGAATAGAGAGAATGAGGGGGAGAGAGAGAGAGAATGAGGTGGGAGAGAGAGGAGAGAGAGAGAATGAGGTGGGAGAGAGAGGAGAGAATGAGGGGGAGAGAGAGAGAGGAGAGAGAGAATAAGGCAAGAGAGATAGGAGAAGAGAGAGACAGAACAAAAAGGTAAAAGAAGAAAAACAGTCTGGCAAGACAGAGAGCTGGAGACAGTGGGAAATAAATGTGGCCTCAGGGTGATAGGAATAGAGAGATGTGAAGGTTTAATCCCAGGCCAGGAGCAAGATCCAGAAATGTTCAGCATCAACTAGCCGGCAGCGGGTGTGTGATTTGCTGCAGCTGGGAGGGAAGAGAAAAGGGTGCGGAGAAAGGAAGCAGCCGGACAGAAATGGGGGCAGTGGGGATGGGCAGGGAGAAGTTCTGCAGATCCACTCAAGTACTTAACAGGATATACCTCTGATACTAGGGAGAGGTACTAAATAAAATCTCTTCCAAGCAAGAGGAGCCCTGGTCCTCGAGATTTTACAATGCAATGAGAAACTAGGAGGACATGTGAATGCTGCATAGGGTGTATATATAGTCCAATCCTAGTGGTGCCTATGGAGAAGCAGAGAATGGAGGATCAATAGTGTAGTTTGAGATTAGGGCGGTGAAATACTCAATGCGCAACTACGCCCAAGGATTCTGGGAATGGGGAGGCTGAGAAATGTGGGAGTCATCAGAAAACAGGAATGTATTGACATCTTATTTCCACGAAGCACAAACTTTTGTCACTAGAAGACAAAGGCAGACAGTTTTCCAAATTCTGTGGGAACACATTGTGTTATCTCCTTAATAAACCATATTGTGTCAAGGGGTGGAGTCTTCCCACCCCATTCCGAACACAAGCCTACATTACTCTCCCCAGCCACAGTTGACATCTCCTTCAAGCCCTTTACATATTAAGAAACCATTAAGCTGACACATTAAAAGTTATCTGCAGGCTAATGTTTCCATTATGTGCATCTTGGCTGTGGGACAAGCAACACTTTGTTCTCTGGATGTCATACTTTGTATAATGGGAGGGGGAGCCTCTTAACTCCTTGGATGACTTTGACAGGACTAGCTGCAATCTCGACATATGCTGTCAGTTGATGCTTTGTGTCTGGTTACACCGTGCTCAAACACATGTACTACAAAATAGTATCAATGGCAACACCAGTGGGGTTGCCAGCCAACCGGAGGCCTTCAGTAGACAAACACATTTCTTAAAACCAACATGAGTTGATAATAAAACTTTAGAGTCTCTTCCAATGCCCCAAACCAGTAGGATTATTTTGTGACCACTGTGAAGGTGACAATATAGGTACTAAAGAATTGTGTATTTCGTGTGCAAAGTGTTGCCTTCTCTCTAGTCCAATTATTTCTATATAATCTCTACTCTCCAAGGGGAATATTTTCATACAATCAAAACTGTTGAGAAACATGTATGCAGCCATCTCCGGGATGGGAAGTGTGGCAGAGTCTTTGAACTGTAGTATTACAATATTACAAAGATACGCCCTTTCCTCTGTTGCTCGACTGGTAAAACTCTGACACAGGCTCTCATTCTCTCCCGTCTCGATTACTGTAACCTCCTGCTGTCCGACCTGTCTCCCCTACAATCTATCCTAAATGCTGCTGCCAGAATCACTCTACTCTTTCCTAAATCTGTCTCGGCGCCTCCCCTGCTGAAATCCCTCTCCTAGATTCCTATCAAACCCCGCATCTCACACTCAATTCTCCTCCTCACTTTTAAAGCATTACACTCGTCTGCCCCTACTTACATCTCAGCCCTAATTTCTCGTTATGCACCATCCCGACTCTTGCGTTCTGCTCAAGGATGTCTTCTCTCTACCCCCTTTGTATCCAAAGCCCTCTCCCGCCTTAAACCTTTCCCACTGACTGCCCCGCACCTCTGGAATGCCCTTCCCCTCAATACCCGACTAGCACCCTCTCTATCCACCTTTAAGACACACTTGCTTAAGGAAGCATATGAGTAGCACCATGGCTAATACTACACACATGATACATAAAGCTTGGCCCCCTGCAGACGCACTTACCTGAACGCCCTCCTACTGTCTCTGTACGTTCTTCCTACCTACCAATTAGATTGTAAGCTCTTCGGAGCAGGGACTCCTCTTCCTAAATGTTACTTTTATGTCTGAAGCACTTCTTCCCATGACCTGTTATTTGTATTGTTATTTATATGATTGTCACGTGTATTACTACTGTGACGCGCTACTGTATGTATATTAATGGCGCTATATAAAGACATACAATACAATACTATCATTAATGCACAAGTCAACTTGGACGGAAACTGAGCAATATGAATATTTACTTTGCATCCAAGTACAGGACATACGTGAAAACGAGTGGTAACTCTCAATGTCTTACTTCCTGGTAACACATTTTATAAATAAATAAATACATTGAGCAGAAATGAGGGAAATATTCTGCGCGCTTTCGGCATGTTCTGGCCCGATAACATTTTGCGCTGGTTGGTAAATCCCCCCCTCCGGTCAGGGGCTGGAAGGCATTTGTGAATGTTTAACGCTTCATTGGACAAAGTCAGCATTTAGGGACATGGATGGCGCTATATACATAAAGATATACATACATTTATATAAACGGCATTGAGTAACAGAAATGCTGCCTCGGAGAAGCAGCAGAGATTAATATTTAGGGTATTTCCACCAGAGGGCGCCATCCATTTATCTATCGCTCCCACTTACTGCAACTAAACACGCAGGGCAGGAAGATGAAAGCTCAGGGTGACTGTTTGATTACTTAGTGAGGAACAAGTTACAGAGATCCGGAGGCGTGAAAGCTAACACAAGAGGAATGTTACAGAAATGAGTCAAACTAACACCGAAATAAACCTTTCCAGGTCCCAAGGGACACGAGGAGGGTGATACTGTATGTCCCTATATCCTCATATTACAAACATTACTAGGGCCCTACAGATGTACCGTATACAGTACGTTACAGGAGTCCCTTCAGCACAGATAATGATGAGGTGAGCTGGCCAGCATGACATGTAAACACTAGGGGAAGGAGGGGGGAAGGGGAAGGAGGGGGAAGGGGAAGGAGGGGGGAAGGGGAAGGAGGGGGGAAGGAGGGGGGAAGGGGAAGGAAGGGGAAGGAGGGGGAGGGGGGAAGGGGAAGGAGGGGGAGGGGGGAAGGAGGGGGGGAGGGGGGAAGGAGGGGGGGAGGGGGGAAGGAGGGGGGAGGGGGGAAGGAGGGGAGGAGGGGGGAAGGAGGGGGGGAGGGGGGAAGGAGGGGGGGAGGGGGGAGGGAGGGGGAAGGAGGGGGGAGGGAGGAGGGAGGGAGGGGGAAGGAGGGGGGAGGGAGGGGGGAGGGAGGGGGAAGGAGGGGGGAGGGAGGGGGGAGGGAGGGGGAGGGAGGGGGGAGGGAGGGGGAGGGAGGGGGGAGGGAGGGGGGAAGGAGGGGGGAAGGAGGGGGGAAGGAGGGGGAAGGGGAAGGAGGGGGAAGGAAGGTACCCTCGCAACTGCTGAGATTAGGGTCTGTGGTGCTACTATCTGGGGTGGATATGAACTAATACTTGGGAGAGAAAAGAACCCCAATGGAGAGCACTCAATCAGATGCACAATGTACAAAAACCAGGACGGGATATACAATGATGTGTGAAATGTGTACATTAAAAACCATTTATTAGAGTCATAACTCAAATTAAAATAATATGGACGCATAGTACCAGGGTGAATGAGACTCAAATGAGCCAAAAAAGCGCAGCGAAAGTAAAAAATACCAGGTCTCAAGTGTATAGTGTGGGCTACTACCCTTGATGATATGTGCAGGGTAAAGCCAGATGTAATCAACACCCTCTGGATTCGATGTCAGGTAGTAATTTGTCACTAGTATGATCACCTGTGTCTGTCAGTAATCTAGCTTAAGGTAGTAGTGAGTGGTGTTACTGTATATATACCAGGTCGCAAGGTATCGAGGGGTAAGTATGTCAGGTAAGTGTTCACCATAATATTCTCTCACAGGGACAGACCATGATCACCAGTAATAAGGTAAACCAGATCAGCAGGTCGCTGCCATAATCCCTGAGTGGTTGCTGCTGAATAAAAGCACCACAACTGTATTAAAGCACTCACACACACTCACTAAGTTCTACCTTCACGCAGATATCTTGGAGAGTATATCTGCTACAGGTAAGTGACCATGGGTCCAGTAGGTAGAAAAAATAAAAATTGTAGTACACAAGTTGTGTCTACATACACTCGAACGGCGATAAAATCAACAAGAGGCACTGGTAGCATAAAACGGTAGGAAACGTGGTGCTGCTTAGTAGCTGTACACTCTTTGGCTAATGCTTAGTGTCTCGGTGCCACGATTAACTGCTCAAATATACCGGTTACAAGCTCAATGCTTAAGACAAACGCTCTGTTAGGGAGTTAGTATGGGTCCAGGACGCGCTCCGATCACAGCATGAGATGTAGAAAGGTAACCCCACAGGTGAGAGCACGGAAATCACGGTGTGAAGCAAACAGACTGGATGGACCCCCCCCCCCCACGGGGGACCGGTGGGGGCCCCAGCCGGATATGAATGTAGTATTGATTAGTTAAAACAGATATCGTTAACGCTCTGTACAGAAAATAAAATATAGGGTGTGAGCACAAACCCATAAGTGAGAGTGTGGGGGCAGTAACCGCAGGACATTATACGCGGTCCAGCCATTATTTAACTTGGCAACAAGGTTTCCATGTTATTATTTACACTAGCAGTGGAGACATTAGTATCTGCTGTAAGTACGGATACTTAGAGCGTGGCGAGCGTTAGACACAGTGCTATACACGGAGAATATCCATTCCTGCAGAATTGGAATCATTCGCCCCCTTATTAAGGCTCTATCCTGAGTGTTTCCTGGGTTACTGCCCCCACACTCTCACTTATGGGTTTGTGCTCACCCCTATATTTTATTTTCTGAGCACAGCTTGCATTAAGGATATCTGTTTTAACAAATCAATACTACATACATAGACACGGGTCCCCCGTGGGGGGACTCCACCCAGTCTGTCTGTTTGCTTCACACCGTCAGTTGAGTGCTCTCACCTGTGGGGTTACCTTTCTCTTTCTAGTTCGCTGTCCCAATTATCTGTAGCACCATCACATTCCTCCTAAATGGTACCTCCCGCACCCCCTCTCCCTTGTACGATACAGTATGAGACGTAGGCGGCAGTATGTTCTTACAGTGCTCTCTCGGGACAAACTCAACCACCGTGGTGGCAGACCACATGACATTATAGATACCACTTGTAAATAAAGACAAAAGTCTCTACTGATTACAGGAACCCAGAGTTAGAGGCCTGGCAGATGGAAGTCTAATTCTCAGAGTCAGGGAATTAGTTTAGCACTGCAAACTGTTTTAGTGACAGTGATATGGTTATACACACTCATTGTGATTTATTGGACAGAAAAAATCTAGGAGTTACTGTTGGAAAGGTCAGCGGGCTCAGAAATCCCTGCACTGGGGGTCTGCGGGCTCAGAAATCTCAGCCCCGGGGGTCTGCGGGCTCAGGAATTCTAGCACTGGGGGTCTGCGGGCTCAGAAATCTCAGCCCTGGGGGTCTGCGGGCTCAGGAATTCCAGCACTGGGGGTCGGCAGGCTCAGAAATCTCAGCCCTGGGGGTCTGCGGGCTCAGTTATCCCAGCACTGGGGGTCGGCAGGCTCAGAAATCCCAGCACTGGGGGTCTGCGGGCTCAGAAATCTCAGCCCTGGGGGTGTGCGGGCTCAGGAATTCCAGCACTGGGGGTCTGCGGGCTCAGAAATCTCAGCCCTGGGGGTCTGCGGGCTCAGTTATCCCAGCACTGGGGGTCGGCAGGCTCAGAAATCCCAGCCCTGGGGGTCTGCGGGCTCAGAAATCCCAGCACTGGGGGTCTGCGGGCTCAGTTATCCCAGCACTGGGGGTCTGCAGGCTCAGGGATCCCAGCACTGGGGGTCTGCGAGCTCAGGAATCTCAGCCCTGGGGTCTGCGGGCTCAGGAATTCCAGCGCTGGGGGTCTGCGGGCTCAGGAATTCCATCACTGGGGGTCTGCGGGCTCAGGAATCCCAGCACTGGGGGTCTGCGAGCTCAGGAATCCCAGCACTGGGGGTCTGCGAGCTCAGGAATCCCAGCACTGGGGGTCTGCGAGCTCAGGAATCCCAGCACTGGGGGTCTGCGGGCTCAGGAATCCCAGCACTGGGGGTCTGCGAGCTCAGGAATCCCAGCACTGGGGGTCTGCGAGCTCAGGAATCCCAGCACTGGGGGTCTGCGAGCTCAGGAATCCCAGCACTGGGGGTCTGCCGGCTCAGGAATTCCATCACTGGGGGTCTGCGGGCTCAGGAATCTCAGCCCTGGGGGTCTGCGGGCTCAGGAATCCCAGCACTGGGGGTCTGCGGGCTCAGGAATCCCAGCCCTGGGGGTCTGCGGGCTCAGGAATCCCAGCCCTGGGGGTCTGCGGGCTCAGGAATCCCAGCACTGGGGGTCTGCGGGCTCAGGGATCCCAGCCCTGGGGGTCGCCAGGCTCAGGGGTCCCAGCACTGGGGGTCGGCAGGCTCAGGGATCCCAGCACTGGGGGTCGGCAGGCTCAGGGATCTCAGCACTGGGGGTCGGCAGGCTCAGGGATCCCAGCACTGGGGGTCTGCGGGCTCAGGAATCCCAGCACTGGGGGTCTGTGGGCTCAGGGATCCCAGCCCTGGGGGTCGCCAGGCTCAGGGGTCCCAGCACTGGGGATCGGCAGGCTCAGGGATCCCAGCACTGGGGGTCGGCGGGCTCAGGAATCCCAGCACTGGGGGTCGGCAGGCTCAGGAATCCCAGCACTGGGGGTCGGCGGGCTCAGGAATCCCAGCACTGGGGGTCTGCGGGCTCAGGGATCCCAGCACTGGGGATCGGCAGGCTCAGGGATCCCAGCACTGGGGATCGGCAGGCTCAGGGATCCCAGCACTGGGGATCGGCAGGCTCAGGGATCCCAGCACTGGGGGTCGGCGGGCTCAGGAATCCCAGCACTGGGGATCGGCAGGCTCAGGGATCCCAGCACGGAATATGCAGATGGGTTTCTTTGGGTGTATGTATGTTACTGACGTTGTATTCGGGGACCTTTAGTTTACGGACAGCAGCAACTTATACTAACCGTTATGTATCAGTCATCCTGCTGCTGCGACACGGCTGCACCAAATTCCTCACAACAAAGACTTCTTTTACATCAGTCTCTCTCCACTTCTGCTTTGGTGCATAACCGGCTCCATGTTTTATGGCCTTTAATAAATGTGAACTCCAACATTGCCACAGCACCTTTGTGTGTGGGGGGTAACAGGTTACAGACAGGTACAGCTAGGAATGACGGGGTTATCAGAGGGCACATAGAACAAAGGAACTTGCTATAGCTCTATAGTGAACACGCCCCTGTATACACTATATGGTAACATAGCTCAGGAACGCTGCGTAACATGGTTTGTTTGCATAGAACGCTGCCTTCGTGCTCAGTACAAGCCTCGGAGATCTCACAGCCCAGGTGCGTAGACAGCGATTTGGTGAATTCCTCACACAAGTGAAGTTTTGGACCAATTATGGCACGTTCTGGGGAATGCGGATCGAAGTCTCACCGCTGCAAATATTACCACTGTGTGCATCACAAAGCAACCCATGCGATCCGTTCTCTCTGATAATTCTGGAGCGGCTTGTTTTCCTCGTGGTTATTGCCCCATGAAACTGACAAATAACTTCCCGGTGTTGCCATATTTCACCGTTCTTATGCTGTCACTGAACAGTCATTTTACGGGGCTGAAGGAAACATCGCTGTCAGAGGTCGCGCTGCGCGTGGAATAGGAACAGAGATGCTTTTTAAGCCCCTGCCGGGCTCCTGTCCCAAGCTATGAAATATGTCTCCATTGTTTCTTTATCTGAAGCAAACGGTCTTCCTGTTTCACTTCTTTACAAAAACAGGATAAAAAAGATGCCTGATCCAAGCCCGACACCAGAGAAAGGTTCAGGAAACAGAGGCAGAAGCGTGTCTGAGGCCTGTGAGTATTAACAAGAACAACCAGACGGATTATTCACTGAGGCTCATCTCATGCCAAGGAGTGGCCAACTCAGGTCCTCAAGGGCCAACAACAGGTCTGGTTTTGAGGAGATCCCTGCTTCAGCACAGGTGGCTTAATCAGTCCTGACTTTAGCACGGGTGGATCAATGAGTCCCTGCTTCAGCACAGGTGGCTCATTGTTTAAATGTCACGGCCACGTGGGCCGTGATGTGGGAGAATTTAAATGTGGCGGAGATACCGGCACCCCATAACGGGGCCTGTAACTCGGGACGCAGGGGGTCCCCGAGGCTGAAATGAATGTGGGTCAGATCCGGAGACCCCCTGCTTCAATACTGTGTTATTAAAGTAAAATAAAAGCCGCGTGATCGCCTGTTACAGGCGCGCAGAGAGAGTGACTCATTCTGTCTCGCTCTTACTGCGCGTCTCTTATAGACAGGTACAGCCCGGTAGGATTCACATAGCGCGAGACCCATTCAGGCGCAGGGACCCCCGCTGGGTTAATCACGGTGGGCCATTACCGACTGCTAGGCGGTGCAGTGCAAACTGTCAAAGCATTGCACACTGTGCGCCAGCGCATTCTCTACAGCCGCGAGAACAACCGCAGCGCGCTGCATCTGTAGCTCAGTGTTTTCAAGCAGACTTCCTAGGAGCCATCGGGTTCCCCGGGCATCTCCCCCTAAAGGGTTCCCCGGGCATCTCCCCCTAAAGGGTTCCCTGGTATTTTCAGGTCATTTTAAAATTGTACCAAATACAGAAGAATTTACAATGCATCTGATCTCAGACGCGCTATTAGAGAGGGTTGGGGTTCCTTACAATGCATCTGATCTCAGACGCGCTATTAGAGAGGGTTGGGGTTCCTTACAATGCATCTGATCTCAGACGCGCTATTAGAGAGGGTTGGGGTTTCCTTACAATGCATCTGATCTCCGACGTGCTGTTAGAGAGGGTTGGGATTCCTTACAATGCATCTGATATCAGACGCGCTATTAGAGAGGGTTGGGGTTTCTTACACTGCATCTGATCTCAGACACGCTATTAGAGAGGTTTGGGGTTCCTTACAATGCATCTGATCTCAGAGGCGCTATTAGAAAGGGTTGGGGTTCCTTACAATGCATCTGATCTCAGACGCACTATTAGAGAGGTTTGGGGTTCCTTACAATGCATCTGATCTCATATGCGCTATTAGAGAGGGTTGGGGTTCCTTACAATGCATATGATCTCAGACGCGCTATTAGAGAGGGTTGGGGTTCCGCAGAATTTCACACAGGGTTCCTTAACCAAAATAAGGTTGGAAACCACTGATCTAGGTGTTACATGGCTGATTGCTTTCACTTTATTGTTGCCGAGAGCAACACAAAGGTACAGTATGTCTATCTTAATAGAGATGGGACAGCGAGACAGGGTAACTCTATCTAGACGCGTGTGGGAGGAGCAGAGCAAAACCTTATTTCTTCCACAAAATCTTTCAGGAAAAAACAAATTTATCAAGAGCCGGTTGAAGTAGCTTTAATGATTGCATTCTGCATACAATCAGCTTTTCCCCTTTCAAGGACCATCAATATGTCAAGAATAGACTTATCTGAAGGCTACGGCTTTTAACATCAAGGTTATCTATTCTGCACAAGGCTCTCCTCTCCTCCTCCGCCTCGCTCATAGCTGGAGATGCCACTGTCTAATGTTTTCATCAACTTTCCAATCAATCAAGGTAATAATGTTGTGCAAAAAATCAATTAACAACGCAATTAAACTTTCCTTATTATCTCGCAGGGCGAAAATAATACCCCGAGGGAAGACACGACTTCTGTGGGTACCCGTGTCCTGGCCCGGAGGGCAACCGGCCTGTGCTGCATGAAAGGCGGGGCAATATCTAAGCCAGGGGCGGGCAACTCAAGGGCCACCAACAGGTCAGGTTTCCAGGATACGCCTGCTTCAGCACAGGTGGCTCAATCAGTGGCTCAGTGAGCCACTGATTGAGCCACCTGTGCTGAAGCAGAGACTGATTGAGCCACCTGTGCTGAAGCAGAGGTATCCTGAAAACCTGACCTGTTGGTGGCCCCTGAGGACCCGAGTTGGCCGCCCCTGATCCAAGCAATGAGGTTTGTTGGGAACCGTCTTGTGTTTGATACAATATTTCTTAACCCCTCAGCTGCTGGAGCTGACTGACTGCGTACATCACCTGCTATTAGCACAAAGCTTGTTACACTTTCTTTTCTGGAAAATGACCTTTGCTTTTTCTTCTTGACCACATAGATTATTGAGAAATTCCTAATTGAGACGTCTGGTTGCTATTGGTGCAGCGCTTGCTGTTCTGCGCATTATGAGCTCTCATTTCACCCTAATTGTTACATATTTTATGAGGTTTGGTTTCTGCGCTTTTTGCTGCGCTGCCGACATTTCATACTTTGAAAGCTTTACCTGGGGGTCCCCCGAAGCCGCTCTGTGGCCCCCTGATCTCCGGTGACCTCCTGGTTCCTGTGCTCCAGCAGCGGGCAAAAACATCTGCCCAGAGGACACAAAGTGGCAGTGGGGTCAGAGGTACCCACGGCCATTAAAAAGCTTTCTATAGGTGACTCTGTCGGCGACAGCGGGGTCCTTGGTGGTCCCGTTCAGGTGATGTGAGCTACGAACCATAACGTCAGTGCTGACGTAAGAAGCATGAACGGTGAGCCAATGTTACCGCTGAAATCCGGCGCATAGCGAGACGTTACTCAGAGGGCCGGAGGCAATGTTTCCCGAGTTAATGGCGTATTCACCAAGATAATTGTATGCAAATATAACTGGCGTAATAATAAGAACTATTTCATACAGCGCTTTTCTCTCAATGGGCCACAGTTACAGTATAGCGCGCGGTACGCAGCATATAGGAATTTCTACAGACACAGTCCTTGCCCAGGTGAGCTTACAATCTATGAGGCACAGGGAGATAAAGTGACTTACCGAAGGTCACAAGGTGGTGACACCGGGAATTTAACCAGATCCAAACTCCTTCTCATAAGCAAAGGCTTAATGTCCCATTATCGCTGTGATAACTTCAAACAATGTTCCGCGTGCCTATTCAGAGGGGGTAATGTTCTGTGCTACGGCGTGACACGCCTTCACCGCCTCCAGCTGCGGAGGTTTGTCACAGGACATGCTGTACCGGCCTACATGCAGTGTAACGGTTTCCCCGCTGCTGCCTGGCACCTCGCTATGACAATGGGCCAATCAGAATGTGTGGTGATGCTGATAGGCTGTCCGAGTGGCGTCACTACATGGCTAACCTATCAGTAGCGGGAAAGTTTCTTTGGACCCCCAAAAACCGCTCCCGTCTTGCTCTGTAGCCCCGGATCCTCTCCCGCTAGTCCTGTCCTGACGTCTCAGCCCTGAAGGGGTTTTGGGGCGTCTATGAGGGGTTTTTATGAGGGGTGTTGGGGTGTCTATGAGGGGTGTTGGGGGGGGTCTATGAGGGGTGTTGGGGTGTCTATGAGGGGTGTTGGGGGGTCTATGAGGGGTGTTGGGGTGTCTATGAGGGGTGTTGGGGTGTCTATGAGGGGTGTTGGGGGGTCTATGAGGGGTGTTGGGGGGGTCTATGAGGGGTGTTGGACAATTAAAATACGCTTTGTACCTTTTTTCACCTGTGAAATGTTGTAGAGCGTGCCGCCCCGGCACTGCAACGCCCTATTCCGGGGTCGGGACGGGAGTAACGCCAGGTTTAGACAGGGTTAAGGGATAATATCCCTATGAACGGGTCTCAGCTATCACAGGGTAGAGTGTATATAAAATAATAATGACCTCTGTATACAAGGTATAAGAGCAAATATGAGTGCTGTGGAAACTCAGATAAACCATGTGTAATGGTACATGCAATGGTATATGTGTACTAATGACGCTGTGTGGCTAGCTCAGGTCTCCATATATTCCATAAAGGTCCCAAACAGGCCCCAACAGAACCAAAAAGTACATACCAAAAATATCTTTGTTGTTTTCAGTGGGAGTCCCTTTTTCCCGCACAGCTCTTTTCTTGTGGTGGGTGCATCACGTCTAGAGGAGTAAGCAGAAAGGTAGTCCCAAGGGGGGCACAGACGGAGCACTGCCGAATCAGTGAAGGAGGAAGGGGGCTGCATCCAGTGATATTGAAAAGTAGTTTATTTGGTGGTCAAAAAGTACATGTTCACTTTGACGCGTTTCGGGAAATAACTTCCCTTTATCAAAAAGTGCACAGACGCGGATGCTTCCTGTTTGGGATAATGTGTTGCCAATGTTCCCAGCAGTTTGAGGTGTAAACTGTAACAATAGATAATGTTACCTACGTAATATCAGGATACATTTATTTATTTATAAAATATTTTACCAGGAAGTAAGACATTGAGAGTTACCTCTCGTTTTCAAGTATGTCCTGGGCACAGAGTTAAGACAAATAATACATGGTTACAAATACAGTTACATAAATGAACAGGGTATTCATTATACAGTATACAATAGATTGCATGCACAGCTAGAGGAGATGTATATTATAGGCGTATGTAACAGTTACAGATAATATATATTATAGGCGTATGTAACAGTTACAGATAATATATATTATAGGCGTATGTAACAGTTACAGATAATATATATTATGGGCATATGTAGCAGTTACAGATAATATATATTATGGGCGTATGAAACAGTTACAGACCAGATTAAAATGTGAGACAGCCTTAGTTTTGAAAGAACTTAAACTGGTGGTGGATGTGAGAGTCTCTGGTAGGTTGTTCCAGTTTTGGGGTGCACGGTAAGAGGAGGAGGAACGGCCGGATACTTTGTTGAGCCTTGGGACCATGAACAGTCTTTTGGAGTCTGATCTCAGGTGATAGGTGCTGCATGTGGTAGGGGTGAGGAGCTTGTTCAGGTAGCTGGGTAGCTTGCCCATAAAGAATTTGAAGGCAAGACAGGAAAGGTGAACTTTGCGCCTAGACTCGAGTGATGACCACTTTAGTTCTTTGAGCATTTCGCAGTGATGTGTGTTGTAGTTGCATTGGAGAACAAAACGACAAATTGAATTGTAGAGGGTGTCAAGTTTGCTAAGGTGGGTTTGAGGTGCCGAGCCATATACTGCATATACGCTTTCTGACCAGGAGACTTAGGAAGGATTTGTTCCTGTAAAGTACCCCTAGTTTGGCATAGGTCTTGGTTGTCAGGGTATCAATGTGCATCCCGAATGTTAAGTGGGAGTCAAACCATATGCCCAGGTATTTAAAACTAGTGACAGGGTTTAGCGTGGTGTTAGCGTTGGTTCTAATCAGGAGCTCAGTCGCTGGAAACTTTAAAAATTTAGTCTTGGTCCCAAATACCATTGTTACAGTCTTTTCAGTGTTTAAAAACAGTTTGTTTTGGGAAATCCATTTTTCGAGTCTCAAAAAGTCACACTGAAGTATGTGTTCAAGGTCAGAGAGGCTATGGCTGTGTGCATATAGGATTGTGTCATCTGCATACTGTACATGTGTATTGAGGCTTCCTTACAAGCTGTGGGAAGATCATTGATGAACACTGAGAAGAGTAGGGGCCCCAGAACAGAGCCTTGCGGGACACCACAGGTGATATCCAGGGGGTTGGAGTTAGAGCCTGAGATGGACACATGTTGGGATCTACCTGATAGGTAGGACTGGAACCAGTTTAAAGCATGCTTCCCTATTCCAGAGCTCTGGAGTTTGTTAAGCAGGATAGCATGATCAACAGTATCAAAAGCCTTTGCAAAATCTAGGAATACTGCAACAGTGAGTTGTCCCCGTTTCATTCCACACTGGATCTCATTGCAGACTTTTAGCAGGGTAGTTACGGTGGAGTGTTTGGGGCGAAAGCCAGATTGGAATTGGCTAGGGAAATTTGTCTTGTTATAGTAATCGCTTTATTGGGAGTGGACACATTTTTCCATGACTTTGGATAGGATTGGGAGAAGGGAGATTGGCCTGTAGATTGAGACAGTGTTTTTGTCCCCACTTTTGAAGATTGGGACAACTCTGGCAGCTTTCCAGGTGTTAGGGATATGGCCTGCAGACAGGATATAGTTGACTATGGAAGCAATTGTTTTGGCAATTGCTGGGGTACCAAGTCTTAGGCTGAGTCCATGCTCCCTGCTTGCTCGCTGAGGCGCAGGGAAAGCGGGTGCTTAGCCTGGCTTTGCGGTTGCTTACCGCACGCGCCGTCAGCGGACCATCAGGGGGCGGGGCGGGGGCGGGCGCGTCACTGGCCGGGGGCGGGCCAGTGACGTCACGGAGCTGGTTCGCCCTCATTGGGCGAACCGCTCACGTGACAGGCCTGTGACAGTGGGGGAATTTTAAATTCCCCTAAGACCTGTGCTTCCGCAAGCGCGCGGAAGCGCAAGTGAGCCCCTACTAAAGCCGCTCTAATTGCGCCTCAACACGCTTCCGCCAGCAAGCGGTTAACATGGCCGAGGCCTTAGGAACCTAGATTGTAGTAAATCAGGTCCACATTGACTGCTTAGTTTTAATTTGAGGAGCGCTTGTGTAATCTCCTCTTCGGATACATTGCAGCTGCTGAGTTACACTGACTGAAGGATTCACTGAAACTGAAAGGCGGCCATAATATTAGGCACACAATCTGGATTTTTACAGGAGCACCAAACTTTTGCCAGTTTAGGTAAGAATGTAGAATTATACATTGTCACATTGCTGCCTTAAAGAGAATTATACATGTCAGATTTGGGAACACCTGGTATCAATCACCCAGATGCAACTCCTCAAACATTGGTATACTTCGTTGTCCTTTTAAAGCGCTGAGACATCATCCTGCAGAACAAGCGCTTGCAGAGCAGGTAAGGATTGGGCTTCCTCGTCCCTTCCAAAACAGGATATAACCCAGGCTCTGTCCTGAAGTCAAATAGTTAATGGTTAAGTCTGGCTCCACCAGGCATGCAATGTTCTCCTCCAAAGATAAACACGCAGGGGAAAAAAAACACAAAAAAACAACAACTTTGAAGTTATAATAAGGAATATTACTCAACAGGACAAACTGATCCTTCAAAGAAAGCATAAAATATAAACGCTATAATTCCATTTACATCTGTATGTAAACACAGGCAATCAATTACCCCCGAATCTGCAGTGTGCACAGAGCTGCCAGGATACCTTTAAATTCCAGAGGATTAATGGGAGAGAGAGAGATCCCTTATCTTCCTGTGTTATTATCTTCCGTTATGGGAACACTGCCACTTATTTCCAGCTAAACCCAATGCTCAATTTTCACAGCAGGCGGCCTGATTGGCCGGGGAAGTATTATCATCGTCATCATTTATTTACAAGGCACCAACATATCAGAGCGCAGTACAAGGAAGAGGGGGGGGGGGGGGGAACAGAGATATACAAAGTAACAAAAGCATTAACAAGTTAACACACACTGAGGTAGACAAAGAGATTCCATTGCAAAGCCTTTGGCCCATACTTGCTAAGCAATGCTATTCCGTTGCACAGCTTCCGGTGCGGGAAGACACCGTACAGGCTGTCTGAAGGTGCCTTATGGAATAACACTGTTTAGTAAATAAGGCCCTCTATGTGCAGACTTCCCTACACTATATAATTATTATCTACACTATCAAATGACCATGAAAAAAACCCCACACATAACCTAGGACATATTCATGCACGTTTATGGGTTATATTATACGTGAATGAAAGCAGGGGTCCGCAAACTGGGGGGGTGGGGGGGGGCTAGATTTTCTGGGGGGGTGCGCAAGCAGATATAGAGGTTCCGCACTCTCCCCCCAGGCATTTAAATTAAACCGCGCAAGGCCTCTATAAACACACTTACCTTCCCTTCCAGTGATACGTCGTCATGGTAACCCCACGTGACGTCACGTTACCATGGCGACGTGACGTCACATGATCCCGCACGTCATTTGACGCCGGGGTCGAGCAGGGTGGGGGTGGGGGGGGCGCAAGGCGCCGAGGAGAGCAGGCAGGGGTGCGCACAGGGAAAAGTTTGCGCACCCCTGAATTAAAGCACTTCAACTGAGGATTGCCTACCGAGGGGTGTGCTGCTGGCTGCTGGCTGCTACCATTATGGGCTCAGTGAGCAGCTTTGGTGAGTACACCATAATATCCCCAAGCAGGGCTGGTGAGGATGTGCACAGTACAGATATGTGACGCGCCATTTTGTTTTCCCAGAGATAAAGAGCGTTGATTGCTGAAAATACATACAGATTCTCAGTGTCATTATACATTGTCGCATTTCTTACAAGGTATTTTCCTCTTTGCCATGTTAACCCCTTTAATGCTGCAACTCTGGCCACTATATTTCTCAGATTCAACCCCGCTAAAACTTCCTTATCAGAATGATACAGCAGACAATGGGAGATAAATGTTTGTTGCAAATCTGGAACATGTGCCTGACCCGCAGAAACATTGAATTATGGCGTACCTTATGGTGTTTTAATCCCAAATCAGGATTTGGGAATTTCAAATCGACTGGCTTTTTTTTTACATTAAATTGATGCTTATTGCAGCAATCTGCCCCAAATTGAAATGTCATTTTAAACAGAATTGACATCGGGGAATTGAAACCAGAGCTGAACCGCACCGATTCTCCAAATGAAGTTACTGATATTCCATCTCACGCCAGCGGAAATGGCAGAATGGCAGCCCCCGCGCGTCGGTAGGAAACTTCATTATGTCCGGCATAAACACTGGCAACTTTACCGGTGCGTATATGGTAATCTGGGGGGGTCCTCGGAGCTAAAAAATATAGTGTGGTTTAATACCGGGGGCCAGCAACGGTTCAAATCGGAAAAAAAGGACAGGATTGTTACTTTAACCCTTTCAGTTCCCCGTGACATAGCCACAATGTCATGGACGTTTTTAGGCTAGTGATCCATGGGTGATGGCGTTTTATGGCCTGCAGGAAGATGGTGCTCTGCAGCACACAGGGGGATGGCGTTCTGCGCTCCGTGGGATGCAGGGAGATGGCGTTCTGCGCTCCGTGGGATGCAGGGAGATGGCGTTCTGCGCTCCGTGGGATGCAGGGAGATGGCGTTCTGCGCTCCGTGGGATGCAGGGAGATGGCGTTCTGCGCTCCGTGGGATGCAGGGAGATGGCGTTCCGCGCTCCGTGGGATGCAGGGAGATGGCGTTCCGCGCTCCGTGGGATGCAGGGAGATGGCGTTCTGCGCTCCGTGGGATGCAGGGAGATGGCGTTCTGCGCTCCGTGGGATGCAGGGAGATGGCGTTCTGCGCTCCGTGGGATGCAGGGAGATGGCGTTCTGCGCTCCGTGGGATGCAGGGAGATGGCGTTCTGCGCTCCGTGGGATGCAGGGAGATGGCGTTCTGCGCTCCGTGGGATGCAAGGAGATGGCGTTCTGCGATCCGTGAGATGCAGGGAGATGGCGTTCTGCGCTCCGTGGGATGCAGGGAGATGGCGTTCTGCGCTCCGTGGGATGCAGGGAGATGGCGTCCTGCGCTCCGTGGGATGCAAGGAGATTGCGTTCTGCTCTCCGCGGCACGCAGGGAGATGGCGTTCTGCTCTCCGCGGCACACAGGGAGATGGCGTTCTGCTCTCCGCGGCACGCAGGGAGATGGCGTTCTGCTCTCCGCGGCACGCAGGGAGATGGCGTTCTGCTCTCCGCGGCACGCAGGGAGATGGCGTTCTGCTCTCCGCGGCACGCAGGGAGATGGAAGACAGAAACTCCTTCTCTTACGTTTCCGTAATAGGTGATCGAGCACTCACGTGACCGCGATGTGCTCCGACGCTCAAAGGGTTAAAGGGGTAATCCTTCCTCCCATCAAAGTGTTCTAGTGACAGGGTCACATCTGTGTGTCTGATGGTTTTTTAATTGCCTAAATTTGACACTAATAATGATTTTTAAAGTGTTTGTAAACACGATGAGGGGAGATCTGGGAGGGGTGCCACCCCCTCCGGCTGCTCCCTTATGTCTGATGTCACTGTGTGATCAACAAGAGTCTGCACAGGCAAAGCCCCCTCTCTCCCCTTATCTTTATTGACTCTGATAATCTCATTTGGGATTTTCGTTACAGCATGTATAATCTTGAAGGGATCCCCTTTAAGTGGATAAAAGGTGAAAAGTGACAGTGTTGATTTGCATGCCATTACCCAGACTCCCTGGCTGTGGTGCGATTATGGAGTACGGTAGGTTTGGGAGGTGACGGAGACATGTGAATGTGCTTAGAAGTGTTCTTTGCCACCACTTTTCTCCCTGATAAGGACAGGACGGGCTAACGGGTATAGAAAACACTTGATTGACAAACACTCGCCCTTTAAGAGGTCCCTAAGAAATACAACTTGTAATTAAATCCCCCCCAAAAAATGAAAACAGACAGATCTTTGCTATTATCATGGCAAGGTTTGTTTAGGGACTGTTAACTTCTTTACAAAAGGTTATCTGGCAATATGGCACTGTGCTTGAAAGAGACGTTTCCATCCTGCACCTCGGAGAATCCGGCGATTGAATTTGTCTTTGCTGTAAAACGGTGGCAGAAAGGGGCAGGTATCCTGCATGTGTCTTTTTCTATATATCAGGCTATTTCCCCCTCTCTTGCCCTGGGTGTGCGAGCTCGCTGGGGTATTAAGAGCGAGGCCGTGTCGCCGTCTCTTTCATTTTCTTTGCACCAAGTCATACAACCTTCTGCCTGATAATCTGCATTAAATGTAGCACGCCCGATGAACGCGCTTTTAGCGTACGGCGCAGACTCGGGCACAACAAATGGGACTGCGTGTGCCTAGGTGCAGAATACTTCGGCGCGCAGTGCGCAGACTGGAAACAGTTCTCAGGCATCGGGACTTCATCTACAAGCAGCCGTAGGCGGAGAGGAAACTTTCCTTGTCATATCCTCATTACTGCAAATCAGGAACAAAATTCACTTGATCGCTGATTAGCTGTCAGAGGCTTGGGATTCAGCTGATTGACGGAGCTGCCAGTCTGCCGTCACTTACTATCAGATATAAATACAATGATACCTTCAACAGTAATATATCAAAGCAACGCTGCAAAGACTGACAGTTGCAAGAGACCAGCTTGGGTTACATGTCACTGCTCCACCCTCTGCAGATACTGTATGTGGCTCTGCACGCTGCGCACATATGGGAGGAAGCAATACCGGGGCTGCTTTTAACCCCTTCGGGGCTATAGGATTGGTGAGATTAAGTGAGATGGAGGCATAATAACGTTAATATATTTGCAAAAGCTCTGACAACGTTACGCCCAACAGAACAACGCAGGAAAGCCTGCTGCATACACCTCCCAGTCTAGTATTTAGTACCAGGGCATCAGAACGGTCATTGCATGGACAGTCACTGCTGCCGCACATAGGCATATTTGTAACGTTGGGTGCAGCAAGAGAGGGTAGTGGAGTCGGTCATTAATGACATTGAAGAGAACGGACGATATATGGATTTATTTTCCAGTCACTGGCCCATTTCAATAAATATGCTATTATGACCGGGGGGAGGACCCATTTCCGCCATGACTCGGAGAGCAAACAAAGAGAAAGTGATACATTTCTGTGGGTACAGTCACAGACATCGATGTGTGGATACAACATTAGGAACAGTTCCCTAATTTACAGGGCTAGGAGAAAGCAGGGCTAAGTGTCTTCAACATTTTCACACAGGTTCACACTGCTTTCAAATTTGAAATATTTTGCTATTTTCACCAGAATTTGGCTAAAATGTGCCCAAAATCTTGTGACAGCAAAGAGCCGTATTTAAATGGACTGGTGACCTTGAATATTGACCTGTAATGCTTGCAGATTTCTAGGCAACAACTTGCCCATTTATGCAAAAATAATATTGGTTCGCAAATGTTGGCATAACGTTCCCACAGATTATACTATATGCCAGGCCTGCACAACTCCAGTCCTCGAGGGCCGCAAACAGGCCAGGCTTTCAGGATATCCCTCCGTTGCACAGCTGGCTCAATTAGTGACTCAGTCATACTGAGCCACTAAGTGAGCCAACTGTGCTGATGTAGAGATATCCTGAAAACCTGGCCTGTTTGCGGCCCTCGAGGACTGGAGTTGTGCAGGCCTGCTATGCTATTGCCCTGGAACAGGAGTGGCCAACTCCAGTCCTCAAGGGACACCAGCAGGTCCGGTTTCCAGTTTATCCCTGCTTCAGCACAGGTGGCTCAATCAGTGGCCCAGTGTTTGACTGCATCACCTGTGCTGAAGCAGGGATATCCTGAAAACCTGACCTGTTGGTGGCCCTTGAGGCCTGGAGTTGGCCGCCCCTGTCCTAGAACAAAACAGAGGCCTTGCTGTTTCACTACAGACACTAGATCATTGTTCCCCCTCTGTCCCAGCGCTATGCGCTGCTCATCTATTCCCTCATCTGTCCTTGTCATGGACCTGCCACGGCTCCCTCGCCCAGCTTCCAGGAAAGGGAAGGGACGTCGGGCTCGCAAAACTTAAGCTGACATTTGCTCTCTCCCAATAAAAAATATTTAGTCCATTAAACATAAATACCTGTCATTCTAATGCACAGGCCTGTACGGAGCTGCTGTTTCTTTCTGATGTTTATTACAGGCAAACAACTGCAGTGCCTGCATGTTTTCAACTTTAGCGTATTGATTAAACTTTTAAATGGCTGCCATATAACCCAGGGACGGCGGAAAGATTAATTGGCGTCAATGTTCATCTGTAATTCATTAGCCATTTATTCTTTACAACCACATGGGCTATCAGGAAAATGCAGGTCATTTTTCACTCGGTACAGGCTTGGGAACAGATCCTGGCATTTCTGCTGCATAGTAATAAGCTTGGGCCACACAAACTGTACTGGGGGTTTTCTCTCTAAACTAAATGCTGGAAGTAATAGGAGAGTGTAGGGTGAAGGAGGGGTTTATCGCAGAGAGGCACTCTGTGAAGTGTGTGTCCCTGAGGGGTGGGAGATTGAACACCGTTTATCTGCCGTCTTTCATCCGTGGAATATGGGTTCTCTCATTTTGTCCTGGTTAAAATAATGGGGAATGTGTTTCCCCCACAATGCTGTTCCCATCCTCTACAGCAGTGTTTCCCAACGCCTGTCCTCAGGGAACCCCAACAGGTCAGGTCTTAAGGATATCCCTGCTCCAGCACAGGTGGGTCAGTCAGCGGCTCAGTCATTTTGACTGAGCCACCTGTGCTGGAGCAGGGATATCCTTAAAACCTGACCTGTTGGGGTTCCCTGAGGACGGGAGTTGGGAAACACTGCTCTACAAACATTGCACAAAGAGGTACTGGCGCGCTGGGCATGTTAATCAGGGGTGCAAAAAGATCAGTATTCTATCTTCTTACTGTTGCATATCTATAGCAAGTATACACAATGCTGCCAATTACATGCAGAATATATCAAGCCTACAAAACAATATCTAGATTTGGTACGTGGAGAACAATCATCGTGACTTGTCTCGGTTATGTGTACCTAATGGTGACCATTCTAGGTCTATTGACTGATATTCATAAGTGACTAGAACGCAGCCTGATACACTGTATACACTGCTTAATAACACAGGCACACTGTATACACTGCTTAATAACACAGGCACACTGTATACACTGCTTAATAACACAGGCACACTGTATACACTGCTTAATAACACAGGCACACTGTATACACTGCATAATAACACAGGCACACTGTATACACTGCATAATAACACAGGCAAACTGTATACACTGCTTAATAACACAGGCCCACTGTATACACTGCATAATAACAAAGGCACACTGTATACACTGCTTAATAACACAGGCACACTGTATACACTGCATAATAACAAAGGCACACTGTATACACTGCTTAATAACACAGGCACACTGTATACACTGCATAATAACACAAGCACACTGTATACACTGCATAATAACACAGGCACACTGTATAAGTACACTGCTTAATAACACAGGCACACTGTATACACTGCTTAATAACACAGGCACACTGTATACACTGCATAATAACACAGGCACACTGTATACACTGCATAATAACACAAGCACACTGTACTGTATACACTGGATAATAACACAGGCACACTGTATACACTGCATAATGACACCGGCACACTGTATACACTGCATAATAACACAAGCACACTGTATACACTGGATAATAACACAGGCACACTGTATACACTGCATAATAACACAAGCACACTGTACTGTATACACTGGATAATAACACAGGCACACTGTATACACTGCATAATGACACCGGCACACTGTATACACTGCATAATAACACAAGCACACTGTATACACTGGATAATAACACAGGCACACTGTATACACTGCATAATAACATAAGCACACTGTATAATAACACAGGCACACTGCATACACTGCATAATAACACAGGCACACTGTATACACGGCATAATGACACAGGCACACTGTATACACGGCAATATAACACAGGCAAAGGGAGGGGGTCTGTAACAATGCGTGAGGGGGGGGGGAGAAGACCAGAACCCTAAGTGATGCACTCAACTCTACTGAATGAAAATAATAAATTTTTATTAGTATATATGATGAAGCAAACATAAAAAAAAAAAAAAAAAAAAAAAAGGGTATTTAAAACCTAGAACAATGTACTGAAGAGATCCTGGTATTGAATCTCTATAAATGGTCAGATGGCATTGATATACATCTTAAAATAGCCATTCATGCTAGAATAGGTATACAATTGTATCTCACAGCACTTGAACAAAATTGCTCATTAAGATAGACACTTGGTGCAATCCTGAAGGGTATAAGTATGGAATTATAAATCCTTACAGGTCGTGAGATACAGAAAAAAGCTGGGAGCCCTAGTTAATGTGACACTATGTTACAGTGTTTGTGTATCACACATAGCATTGATGTCTGCACACACGAACTAGATGCAGTCCCAGACAGGAAGCAAACCTCTATAGTGGTAAGCAGTAAGTTTAAGACCCCACTGGGCACTCTGGGTGATACTGCAGGGCATATACACACCCCAATACACTTACATACACACACGGTATTAATATACCGGCACACACTTCCTGTAAGGTGATCGCGACTCTGCATGCACACGTGATGGACCCTGGCCGGTATAGGGTTGAAAGACCTAGTTGTCCCTATCACTTGCTAGTGGGATCCACATCTGTGGCCCACATCAGAGTTTAGCTATCACGTTCCTATACTGGCTGACCGGAGGCAAACTCCTGTGAGTATGCAGTACACAAGACGTCGCTATGACGTCATCCCCTTTCCCTTCCCAATTCCTCTATCCCTCCCTACCTATTGCGGTCTGTAACAATGCCTGATACGCTGCACTATGCAAGTACAGTACTTATGGAAATCATTATGGAGACGGACATTTTTTATGTGTCTCACAAAAGGTAATCACAAACATACCGTATTTCCTCGATTCTAAGACGCATGTTTTTTCACGGGATGCGTCTCACAATCGATGTAATTGAAACACGGGTGTGGTTCCTGTACCAATATGGCTGCTAATGCGAGTCAACTGAGGATCAGGTGATCTCCTACGCTGCGGAACGATGTTCCTAGAACGCGATGCTGCCAAACCTAGCGCAGCGCCCGTAGTGCTGGGCAAGAGGTCGCTGTTACCCTATGACAGGCTGAAGGTGCCTTCATTTAAGTTGTCATTGCCTGCACTTGTGCATAGAAGGGATCCCCAATTGTCACTTACAATGTCACCAAAACGACGTCACTATGATGCAGCATTGAAAGTAATTAAAAACATTTTTTTCTGTACATTTAATGTAGTGTTTCTTTTTTTCCTGAAAATTGTTATTAAAGCAACGGTGCGTCTTAGAATGAAGGAAATACGGTAATCTGACAAGCAGAAAACGGTGCGGACATGTAAAGCTTTCCCATACAGTGCCCAGGGGATCCACTATTGTACGAGACAGAATGACAAAGATACAACACAGATCATGGATCAGAAAAATCCGGCCAACTAATTCAGTTACATGATCCATGGAAATGTCACACACATCAAGTGAGTGTGGCTACTATCAGCGTGAAGCAATAGTGTGCCATCTTGTCATGGCAAGATGCCCCTTTGCAGACGTTACTCAAGGTGTGGGCATGTGCAGAGTTATAGGGTCAGGTGGACTGTCCAGGTCCCACAGCCTATGCTTTAACAGTTAGGTCTCATGTGATTAAAGGTCAAGGTGACAGGTGGCATCTGGTACCCTAAAGAAACATGGCTGTACTTTGCTAGGTACGGTACCAAGCGTAGCATACACACCTTTAACGCCCTCCCTGCCAGCGGGGTGACTTGTATAAAACACCTTTTTGAAGGTTATACATATCTGCTGAAGAAGCGATATCAGGAATGGTTAAGAAGCGGATTTTAGATACACAAACGTGGATTCTATTTCTGCTTTGGACATCTGCACTTCCTTCTACCTACCCACATACAATTAGGTAACATTAATAATAAAATAGTTCCTTTTTTTGTATTACAACTACTGTACTCTGAAGTATAAGGTATTAACATTATTGCGTTATTGAAATACACAACTATTTGCAAAAGCTATAAAAAGTGACCGGAATGCCTATGTGAAGCTATGTCTTCTGACTTCTGACTTTACTTTCCCCTACCTATTGCTTATCTAACAGATATATAATGTACTTATTAACCCCTATAACATCTCATGTCACTCGCACTGTCACGACATAGTGACAGAAGGGACCCGTGGCCATTGCATCAGATAACCACTTTACATGCTGCCCTAACAGTGAATGGTTTATTATTATTTTTTACACCTTGGCACCAAAACTTAACGTTGCTTGGTACTGCCCTGTGCCTTCAACCCAGCACTTTAACCACTAGACCTCACTGGTGCCCTTCACAGTCGAAGCATGGAAACTTACATTTAATTTCTTCCAGTCCCAGCATGTGATAAATGGCTTTGGGGAGCAAAAGGGTGACAGCTGAGAGATAATGCAACAAGAACGTCTTTAAAAAGGCTTGCCAAGGAGAGAAAAAACACTCATCTGATAAAAATTTAGACAGAATGGATGCCAAAAACCCCCAGAGACAGACAGAGCGGGGAGAGAGATGTGATGAGCTGCTTGTTGCTGTGGCTGTCAGGTCTGTCAGAAAAAGAAATGCCAGATTTTTAACTTAAAAACACAGTGTCAGCTGCAGCATTAGCCCCCACCTCTCTCCTGCTTCCATGTTTCTAATTAGGAAGATATTAGGTGCCGGGTACTGCAAATAAAAGTGCTTGAGCTCAGTTTAAAGAGTCGAATCCGCGGGACTTCTTTGGTGCATTTAATATAGCAGAAGGAGAAGGAGGAAAAAAACCAGAGGAACTGAAGTTTGCTGACAACATCTTCCTGGCACCGGCTGGCGCCTGTGAATTTGCCGTGGGTTTGGGATTCAAGGAGTTTTTAACGCTCATTATAGGACTGTGACAACTTGCTTAGGATACACTGGAACACCTTCACTGTAAATATGTGAGAAAAAACTGCTACAAATTCTCATATCTAAATAGACATCTCTAGATTGTAATAGTTGCATTTCTCCTCCTCCTGCATATATAAAGAAACCCTTAACTTTGTGAAAATGTGCAGAGCACGCATTTTCGGTGCCTTTTCTTTTTAGATGAATGACTCCATTCTGCACCCCTTCTGTGGACTTGTAAGAAATGGATGTATTCTAACTTTCTAGTCACTGGTTCACCAGCAGCTTCCTCTCAGCCGTCATTCTAATTTTTCAAAAAGTGTTGATGTCATGATAATATCATGAGATATTAAGTATTTTAACCAATCTGGTGGTTATGGGGTTAATGTGGTTACCATTTTGTCTTAAAAATACAAGATATTGTGTTTATGACAGGTCAAGAACCTTACTGGGTCTGTGCTGATATACAAAGAGGGCTTAATTAGGGGGGCTATCACTGATGTCCCACTAAAAGTGACGTGTGTCGACTATAGAGTCCAGGGGTGCGCAAACTTTAAAAGTTGCGCCCCTCCTGCCTCTTACCTGCTCTGCGCACCCCTGCTATAGACAATAGCCAGCTCCTGGGCTGTCAGCCTCAAAGAAAACTGTAACGGTCTTGAATTATCACTTGTGTGTCCCAGAGAGAGGTGACAAACAGGTCACCACGTAGTTGGAGGAATTTATTCAATATAAGAAATTCTGGGCCTGACAGCAATTCATAAGAGTAACAAATGGATATCTGTCACTGTTGCAATTAGACAAATCAAATCATACCACGCACTGCATGGGTAAGAGGTGCAAGAGACAGATAACTGTTTCTCCAACGAAAATAGACGTTAGGCTGTCACAATTTAGGTGCAGATAGTAAGCGCGACGCGACGGCTTGGTCGCGATCGCTGGAAGTCATCTCAATTTGATTTTCCAGCGACCGCAGCCTGACGTCGCCGGCACTATAAGCGCAGCCTAAATCTCCCCTCCCAAAAAAAACACCTGTCATTAAAGAAGTGTATACTGAATATGCTGTGACCGTCTGCTTGTGATGCTGTTCAAGCACATGGACCTAAATCTACAATCGTTTCCACATTTCTTAAATTATAAAGCTGTTTTCGTTCTATTCCAAGAAAAACCATTTGTTCCCAAATATTCCACACCTCAGAAATAAAAAATGAAGAAAAAGCAACGGAGAAAATGAAATCTGCTGGAGTATACAGTTTGAGTGAAGTGAGAAGTCATGCTGAGAAGCTAATCTATGAGAGATAAAACTCATTTTTGGTGACATTCACTCTGTTTAGAAGAGGGGGAGACCAGCAGCGCTACATAAAGAGCCCTGCGTGTCAGAGATAAGACGCAAGTGATTTAAAGGCCCGCCACAGCCATGGACTGAAACAATTTAATCCGCCGGTTACAACCTCCCCCGCGACCTCCCATTAATGACTTAAAGTACAAGTGACAACTATTATTAGCTGTTAATTGGATTTGGGAGATTCGGTATAAAGTTAGGATAATTTAAATGGCTGTTGACATTGGGTACGTTCTGCGAATTCCTTGAATCAGCTGTATTTGTCAATGTATTCAGTCTTATGGAAATTAAAAAAAAGAAAAGAATTCACAGCTGCCCTCATCTAGCACAGCACCAGCTACGGCGGGAGCGGACAACTCCAGTCCCCAAGGGCCACCAACAGGTCAGGTTTTCAGGATACCCCTGTCTCAGCACAGGTGGCACAATCAGCCGTTGCTTCAGCACAGGTGGCTCAATCAGTGGCAGCCACCTGTGCTAAAGCTAGGATATCCTGAAAACCTGACCTGTTGGTGGCCCTTGAGGACTGAAGTTGTGTGTCCCCCTGAGCTAGAGGAATACCCTCAAGATCAGAGTGAAATCCCTGTCACCCCAAGACGCACGGGTTGCCGTTACTGAGCATGATACACACTTCGGAGTCTATACATAAAGAATTATTTTTGATTGCATCTACTTGGCACAAAGGTTGACGCACAATTTTGACGCATTCCCGGTGCACGAAAGTGGCGCATACTTGCAATGTTTTAATACATATTTGCATACGTGCGCCCCCGACAGCCTCCAAACTCCCCCCGCTAACCTGATGTTTATGTACCACATCGGTTTAACACAGGGGTGCGCAAACTTCCTGCGCTGTGCCCCCCGCCCCGCCTGCTCTCCCCCTGTGTCGCGCCCCCCCCTGCCTGCTCTCCCCGTGTCGCGCACCCCGCGCCTGCTCTCCCCGTGTTGCGCCCCCCCTGGTTTAACACATTGCTGCACCAGATCACATGTATTTGTCACTCTTCTTTGCATGACTTTTACGACAAAATAGTGTTTCGCAACGCTTCCTTACGTGGGCCCCTTAATGTGTTTGTAATGTTAGGCCGCGCCTACAGTGCCGTCGATGGCGACGGCGACACGACGGGTGAAGTCACGCCTCGCCACCGGCAAAAGTTATATTTCGCCGGGTGGCGGCGTCGCGGGTTTCCGGCCATTTGATTGGTTCAAGGGCCGTCACATGAGGGGACAGCCCTTAAAAAATCAAATTTTGCCGGCTACCAGTTTTCGCGACGTCGCATTGTCGCCATCACACTTTCTATAAGCGCACGCGGCGGCGGCAATGCATTTGTTTTCGGGTGAAGTCGCGTCGCCGGCACGATAAGCGCGGCCTAACATATAACTAACACAGAACAAATCTGGGGCAGAGCGTCAGTGAGGACGCGTCCGTACGATTGGCCAACACAAATAGACAAAACCTTGAGTAGAACCAGGAACCCTCACTAGCAGATAGCAAGTAGCACTCCGTGTTCTTACTGCAGCAACTTCCATTCATTCGCAGGAACAGCGGAGACTGCAACGTTTCCGCTCCCATATGGACATTTCATCAGGTCTACATCACCTCTACATATAGATATTCTGCAGCATCCTTTACTAGCTCGTTTTGTCTTGCGGGTGGAGTACTGCACCCCGCGCATGTTTCAGCTGCTCGCGGCTGAACCGCCAATGCGTTGCGGCCGGGAAAATTGAGTTTTTGCAATACTCCGCAGAAATGAGAGTAGGCGCTAGTGTGTCTTCAAAATCTGAATGCAAGGTAACCCGTCCATTATTCTCGTTAGTTTTGTAAGATATGATATGTAATGGTATTTAAATGTAACCCATCACTTATTCCCGTAAAAACGTCAGATGAATAAAAAGTATTTTGAAATATGAAATATGTTTTATTAGATTACAGCAAATTACTTTATGAAAAATACAATAGCAAGAATGGAGAAAGGAAGAGGCACACAAATTGTAGTGGAATCAAATGATTTCAAATGTATTGATGCATCAGAGCTAACAATAGTAATGTTTCAGGACAAGCATTCCCTTCCTCAGTCCAAACACCAGAGGAAGGGATTGCTTGTCCTGAAACGTTACTATTGTTAGCTCTGATGCATCAATACATTTGAAATCATTTGATTCCACTACAATTTGTGTGCCTCTTCCTTTCTCCTATCTTGCTATTACTTTGGATCCAGCTTTGGGACGCCAGGATCAACAAAAGGTGAGCACCAAATGTAAACTCCTTAAAAAAAAAATCGTTAAAACAGTGGTGTGCCACCTATAATCTCCTTTGTATTGATGAAAAATACAATAATATAAATTTCACAGCAATGGCAACCTGCAAAATGTGGGCTAACATCAAAGAATCCTGGCAGATTTGTATACATCTCCGTGAACCAACAAGAGCGTTATTCATAAGTCCGGACTGCAAGGATCGTCAGTGAGTTTTCCACAGGGGCCCAGGTGAGAAAATCTTCCGGAGCACAAATGCCGGAGGGTTATTGCAATCTTACACACAAAAAAATATTCTATTTAACATTAAGCTCCTCGGGGAAGGGTCTCCCTTTGCTTTATGCCGTCAGTTACCTGTTGCACGTATGTATGCCCAAGGTTTGTAATATATTTATCTTGTATTGTCATTAAGCAACTAGTATGAATTTACCAGGAGCATAGTGCAGGGGCCACATCCAGGACCTGTGCAGGCCACACGTGGCCAGTGGCCGGCCACTTGTAGAGCTCTCTGATAGTGTATACAGCTTTCCTAGCATTAAAGAGGCAATCCAAGGCGGCAGCTTTATATAGGGTTGAAGCAGGGGGTCTCTGGAGCTGAACCCAGCTAATCTCAGCTCCGGGCACCCGGAGAGATACTTACCTGGGAATTAGGTGCCGGTAGCTGCTGGCTGCCAGGGTCCACAATATAGTAATAATACCCAGTTTAGCAGCCAACAGACACTCCTGATGAAGTCGTAACAACGGCGAAACATGTAGAGTGTTTCAGCCCATACCGAAGAGGAAGAACAACTGAGGTCCACCCCTGTCATCAGATCCAGACGTTCACTTAACAACCGGAAGTGACGCAACGGGAGTGCCTGGCGTGGACGCGAGAGTATTGCGGTGGAGCAGAGGATAGTGAGGAACTCAAAAGGATCGCGACCAGATGAGCACCCACTACCTATAATATCATACTGCCGACCTCGATCATATGAAGTGTAAGCCTGCATTTTTTTAATCCCTTTTAATACTAAATACCATCTGCACTCTATGGTCTCTTTTCTTCTTTTTTTCTCCTTGGAGGTTGAGGGCTGGTGGCTGCTGTATACACAGGGAACATCCACCCCTTAAGTTGGATGACTGCCTGAATTTGACTGCTTTATTGTGAGTAGTCATTTTTGAGCTTTGTTTGCACAAATTTATTCACAACAGTATTACACTATGTAGTGTTTCTTTATTTCATAACTACGGGACGAGCTCCCCTGATTTGTTGGAGGATCACAGGGTCCACAATATGTCTGTTGTTCAGAGATTTCCCGGCCTGCCGGCCAATAGGAGGCCGTGATGTCATCGGTGCGTCTTCCTATTGGCCCATGTGAGGCGGGAGCTTCAAACTTGAAAGCCCGGAAGCAGGGGGTCCCAGGTGCTGAAATTAACGGGATTCAACCCCGGAGACCCCCCTGCTTCAATTCAATATTACATTTTTATTTTATTTTTTAAATTGCCTTCCTGGATTGCTCCATTAAAAGTCTCTTCTTCAAGTCTACTGATTACGGAGACATTAACTTCATCAGTACGAAGGCATACGAGGGGCGGCCCTGACAGGGAGGGCAGCGGGGATGGACGCTTAAACATCATCACGCTCTAAAAATATCATCGTTTTCACTTCCATGAAGTTCAAAGAAACATTTTTTTTTTAATTGTTATTCACATTATTTTGTGTCTGATGCAGGTCTGTTTGCCAGACCTTACAAAGGGAGCAAAATGACAATAGGTGATAAACGTGACACATCCCATGACACCATGCGCAGGAAATAGCTCCTCCCCAGCTCTTCCTGTCGCACCATATAACCAATCCGCAATCCTCTCGTTGGTACAGACAATGTCCCAGCAGATTTATACACTGAGCTACCCTGATGCAGGTTACAAACGACTGTTTTAGCATCATTTTAACACAAAGTTGTATTTTTCGTAAGTTAGTTACATTGCCCACTAAATACAGATTGTGCAAAGCACTGTGGGCCACCAACAGGTCAGGTCTTCAGGATATCCCTGAAGATATGCCAGGTGGCTCAATCAGTGGCTCAGACTGCACCACCTGTGCTGAAGCAGGGATATCCTGAAAACCTGACCTGTTTGTGGCTCTTGAGGACTGGAGATTCCCCCCTGCACTAATATAATTAAAAAAAGGTGATGTAGAGGCAAATTGATAGTCACAAAAGACACAGAACTGTATGCGGTCTGAACAGCACACACAGAACTGTATGCGGTCTGAACAGCACACACAGAACTGTATGCGGTCTGAACAGCACACACAGAACTGTATGCGGTCTGAACAGCACACACAGAACTGTATGCCCTCTGAACAGCACACACAGAACTGTATGCGGTCTGAACAGCACACACAGAACTGTATGCGGTCTGAACAGCACACACAGAACTGTATGCGGTCTGAACAGCACACACAGAACTGTATGCGGTCTGAACAGCACACACAGAACTGTATGCGGTCTGAACAGCACACACAGAACTGTATGCCGTCTGAACAGCACACACAGAACTGTATGCGGTCTGAACAGCACACACAGAACTGTATGCGGTCTGAACAGCACACACAGAACTGTATGCGGTCTGAACAGCACACACAGAACTGTATGCCGTCTGAACAGCACACACAGAACGTGAAAACATCAGAACCTAATAAACAAACAGAACACATTGCTCAGCATTTCAGTCCTGAGAAAGTCCGGTTAGCATATTGATACGTAACTTGCTCCTCTCAGTGGTCCCAATTCAGTTTGGGTATGTAACGCAGAACTAGCAATGCTTCCCCTTGCCTCTTACCATACGGTGTAAGGCTGCGCTTATAGTACCGGCGACAGCGATGCAATGTCGCGTCAAAACAAACGCATTGCCGCTGTCGCGTGCGCTTATAGTAAGCGCGGTGCGACGGCTTGGTCGCGATCGCTGGAAGTCAACTCAATTTGATTTTTCTAGTGACCGCAGCCTGACATCGCCGCCACTATAAGCGCAGCTTAAGGAGGGTCATTTCATGTACTATTTGTGTACAGTAAGTTCAGAGCCTGTTACAATTCCTTTTGTATTTATCAACATTTCCATGTGCGCTGATGACAGAATAAATAGTCAGAATGATTATAATTTCCTCTGTCTTCCTCCTTATCGTTTCAGCTGTTACCAAATCAATACAGCTATCAGTTGGATGAATATTACGGAATCTGACAAAAGCGGTGATAATTGCTCCTTTGCCGGGCTGTGTCAATAACTCTTGGTTACATCCTCTGAAATGTTACGTGGCACCAAGAAAAGGGAGTAACAGCATGATAAGGATATTGTGTTTCAGGAAGGACACGACAAAGTTACCAAAATATCAATAACATCTGTAACACCTTCTCCAGCAGGCACACAGTCGCCTGCAGCTTTTCACTCGCAAGGAAATAAGCAATCAATGTTTAATAGCATGAACACAGATTAACACGATCACTGATTGAACAGCTCCAGTAACTCATTTGGTAACATCATCTAGATTTTAAGATGACAAGAATGAACTGCTGCTCTCAAACTATTTTATATTTGTGTCTGTTTTTGCAACTAGTTTTTACATTGATTTTGTTTTTACAAGACAAATCCGGGAGGATTAGCATCATCACAAAAGCATTGTTTTTTAAGAGGCGAGTTGAAAAAGTTGCTTGTTCATACAATATTTCGATTATTTCTGGTATGGCAGAGGCGGGAGGTATTACCTTCCGTGGTGCCACAGGAAGTGACATGACTGTCTTGCTACATTATATGTAATGGAGCAGATGGAATATTTCACTCCATAACAAAGTCTCTTATGTACCTGCTGGAAAATATAAGCCAATTTCTCTCCGCAAGAAAAAAGGAAATGGCCCCAGTTCAAGTTCACAGTTATAGGATTGAAACGAAGGAAGTGAGGAATTATCGGTCTGCAACTTAGCCTTTGGGGTGACTGGAAACTATTAATCTCGTCTCTAATTATTCATAACAAGAGGACAGGTTATAATAACATTTGTCAAAGAAAACAAAAGATGAAGGGAGCTGAGTTATGGCGGGTGAGGTCACGTTGATGGATACTGGATGCTGTATGCGATACGATGATAAAACGTGACTTAGGAGTTCATATATTACTTTTCCAAGAGCGGTTTGTTGGATTCAGTGACTCCCACCTCTGTGATGCAACCTACTATAACTCTGTTTATTTCTCCTTTTCATCCTGCCGCAGGCCACATGCTCTTATATCACCTACCAATTGTACTCTTAAAATGAAAATGAGGGCGTGGGGCTTGTGTGTGGCCCTCTGCGTAGAGTCACGCACATATATATTACTGATTATTTACCAGGCAGCAGCATATTGTACAGCGCAGTACAATAAGGCATCAAAGACGTTCACAACCGCCATCAACATTCACAAGCTCGTCTTGCTTAGGATTGAAATGTCCAAGTTCCGTCCTCGAAAGCAATCAACAGGCCAGGTTTTCAGGGATACACACCTGGTCAAGGTGTTTAAGGGATGCAGAAACCTTTATAGTATCAAAGTTTATGCACAAGAAAACCTTGTATGATTGATATGTTGGGCAATTAAAAGGAAGTATCACAGCCTACAACAGGGCTGGACAACTCCAGTCCTCAAGGGCTACCAACAGGTCAGGTTTTCAGGATATCCCTGCTTCAGCACAGGTGGCTCAGTCAAAACGATTGAGCCACCTGTGCTGAAGCAGGGATATTCTGAAAACCTGACCTGTTGGTAACCCTTGAGGACTGGAGTTGGCCACCCCTGGCCTACACAGTATCTTACTTTTAGTAATTAAAATGGTTTAAGATGGTTTAATTCGGTCTTGAACTGAACGTGGGAAACCCTAGGAAAGGAGATATTTATTTCAATGTAATGGTACAATTTATATACAATGTACAAGGTCATTCCCTTTTAATGTGATGATGGAACATACAGATATCTAAGGACTGTTATGGTGTTTATATCTGTCCCACTCCTGCATTGCAGATCTTTGTACAGGCATGTATGTAAAGCGAAAATGTACTTAAAGTGAAGCGCTACCTTTTCCCCACTTATCGATGCATGTACTGTACGGTAATCATCATATACGTGCATAACTGATGTAAATAACACATGTGTAACAGGCTCTATAGTCTCCCCACATGCGCACAGCTTCGGTACAGGTAGGGAGCCGGTATTGCTGTTCAGGACGTGCTGACAGGCGCATGCGCGAGCTGCCGTTTGCCTATTGGGCGATATGTAATTACTCGCGAGTGTACTTAAAGTGAGTGTCCTTAAACTGGGGTATGCCTGTATACCCCAAATGCTAATCCCATACGACTAAACCTCCTTCATTCACACACTACCTATGCAAGACTGTGAGACTGAGTGCCCAGAGCGACTTCAAGCTGCAGACCAACCATTTCCTGCAGTACGTGTGGGTTTTATTTAATAAATCTGTTTGGTACTATGAGAAAATACTTGTATTTTTTTTAAACAACCCTGAATGACATTTTAATGTATTATAATGTAACAAGCACTTTTTGTTTCTATAGCAGCCATTTACCAAGTCATATTCCCTTCCTCTTCTGAAACAGGCTCTAGCACAGGGGGCGCAAACTTTTTTCCCTGCGCCCCCCTGCCGGCGGTCCCCTCACTCCCGCACCCCCCCTAACTCCCACTTACCTGCGCTCCGGCGTCATGACGTCACGTTGCCATAGCAACGTGACGTCACATGATGACGCCGCGTTGCCATGGCGACGCAGGAAGGAAGCTGCCGGAGCCTAGGTAAGTAAAGGTTTACAGAGGCCCTGCAGCTCCCCCGGCACTTAATTTAAGTGCCTTCGGGAAGCGCGCGGGCCTCTGTAAAACCCGCGCCCCCCGCCAGCAGTCTCGCGCCACCCTTTGGTGTTGTGCCCCCCAGTTTGCGCACCGCTGCGTCTAGCACACCCCTTTTTGATCCCTGTCCTCTCTCTAGCAGTGCACCAATTGTATCTAGTGACTGCCTGGTCACTTGATCTTCCCCACAGAACTTTGCATCTTTGGTCCTCTTCTGCTGCACTGACAGCTATTTAGTGAACCCCCGAGCCGAATCTTTGCCGATCGATCACAGGAGAACGGATCGATCGACAACTTAGAGAATGACTTATTGTGTGGATTGTATTGACGCGCATTTTAAAGGGGGGAAAAATGAAACACGGCAGCTTGGACGGCTGCTTTAAACTGTAACTGATATCATAACCTGTTACATGTAAATCTGGTGTCTCAGGAACCCACCCATCACCATAATTAAATTGCAAGGTAATCAGACACGGGATTTCACGATCACACTGCTTTAAACTATAGCTGTGGTCTTGACATTGTATCACATTTAAATCTGAATCAATATACCAATACTAATTATGTGAGACAAAATAAATAAACCACAGACTGAAACAGGCCATAGCTTTGCTGTGAAAGGACCATTGCCTTAAAAAAAACTAAATGTTATACACCCCTAGGTGGGAAGCAGGGGTTCTCTGACGGTAAACCGTGTTAATTCCAGCTCCGGGCACACCCTGTTCCCAGAGACACGTACCTCGGAAGGTGATGCCGGTATCTCTGTGCTGTTTAAAGGTCCCACGGCACACAGGCCAATAAGAAGCTGCGAGGGATGACCTCACGGCTTCCTATTGGCCCGTGGGATCTTCACATGGGACATGTTCTGTGCCCACCCAGGGTATCACCTTCCGATGTAGGTTTCTCGGGAAGCTGGGGGTCCCTGAAGCTAAACTAAATAAATCAAGAGGTAATGACACTTTAAGTTAACCTAATATCTCACCCCCCACATAATGATACGTGGCTGCATGTCATACATGGTAATGCCCGTAGGGGAGGCTTGATAACCTTTGCACGAGGTCAGAACTGAGGCTTCTATGAGCCTTTTCTGGCCTCCTTTTGATTTATAGGCCTCTGCCAGGTACGGATCATTTTACTAGGTCAGTTTTCCATGCAAACGAAAAATACCTGGCATCCCAAAGACAGATCTCCAGAGCTGTTACCCAACTGGGCTGTTATCCTTTATTTAAAGCATAAATTTCTCTGTGTTTACAGGAATCACAAGCTCACAAATTTATGTTCTAAACCAAATCCCAAACTTGCCATTGAGGTTTCTGTGTGAGCTCTGATTTATGGCCGGACAGGTTTGCAACAGGTAAACTCAGCAGAGCAGACACAAGTGATATGGTTTAACTCAAGCTTCCCCCTGCCCTAAAAGGTTGTCATTAAGCATAGCAAAAGAAAGCAGATGTTTGACTGTTCAGACATTGGGATTATTACATGCGCATCACGTTATCTGTGCAACGACTGAACTCGACACGCACAACTCTGATGAAAGAGTTCATTTGGGGACAGGACTCACTTTAGGTGCCGAGAGAGAAGAACAAGGAGCAGCCCCAAGGCCCACCTACGTACCAAAAAATAACATTGCATAATTTTTTTATTAGGATTTTCCAGACAAAATAACATTGTTACAACACGCACATAAGAGAAATATTCTCGAAAATAAAAATGGCTCATTAACAAAGACCCATAATACATTGAGCTACACGAGTCCTAAAATAGAGGTGCACGTAAAAGCGTGCGATGGCGAGACGATACACTGTATTCCTGTTTTTCACCACCACTCGCCCATCAGGGACGTCCACCTGCAGCACGGAAATGAGCGCATTTACCCTCCCCATTTTTTTACATGACCACGGCATAACAAAAATGAAACTTTTTAACTGCGACCTCCAAATTGTGGTGGCACTGTGCCACCTCCTGCATCAGGAAGACGCTCCGTGTGGGGTGAAGGATGGAGGTGAGTGGGACCATGGGTCTGCTCTGCAGAAAAGCAGTGGTGAGCCTGCATCCGACAATAGAGGAGGAGGGCGAACGTTATACTTAGTACAATTACCTGCCGTCAACTCAACGGAGCGCCTGAGGCCTGAGGTTTGTTCGTTTCAGCAATCACGGATACATATATATGTATAAACAATGGTGCCATTTACTCCAAACACAGAGCGCATATTTGCATCTGCGTGATGCATATACCTCAAGGAATCCCTTTCATTTAGGTATCGTCCGTAAAGAACCCCCGCTGAATGCAGCACGGGGTGTGGTGCCCAGGAATCTGCCGTGTGTAAGACCAGCTGTCGTTTAAAAACTTTCTGGTTCTGCCCGGGTACCAGGGGTAAACCGTCTGTATTAAGGGACTTTGCTTTCCTGCAGAGATGCAAAGTAATGCTGTTCTCTATTACAATGTATACACACCAGGGGTCTCAAACTCCGTCCTCAAGGTCCACCAACAGGCCTGGTTTTATGGATATCCCTGCTTCAGCCCGGGTGGCACAATCAGTGGCTCAGTCTTCTATTGAGCCACCTGTGCTGAAGCAGGGATAGCCATAAAAGCTGGCCCTTGAGGACTGAGTTTGAGACCCCTGGTGTGCACCTTTACATGTATCACCGGGCGGTAATATCCCCCCTGCATACCCAGAAACTGACACAGTTGCTATCAGTGGGAGACGGGTTGTATTAAGTCATTTGTTCTTTGGGTCGGCATATTTTGCCCTCTAGCTGTAATAAAATAGGCACTCCCCCTGTGACTTTGAGAAGAAGAAACCAGTGATTAACAACAACGTGTGTGTGTGTGTGTGTGTGTGTATGTGAGTATATATATATATATACTGTATATATATATATATATACTGTATATATATATATATATATATATATATATATATATATATACAGTGTTCGACAAACCTATACATTTGCACGCCCCGGGCGAGTGGATTTAACATCGTGGCGAGCTCCTATTGGCCCAAGCAGCACACGTGTAGTACTAGGTGGCGAGTAGATTTTTTTTGTTTGGCGAGTAGATTTTTTGGTGATTTGTCGACCACTGTGTATATATATATATATATATATATATATATATATATATATATATATATTATATATATATATATATATATATATATATATATATATATGGGAAAAAAGAGAAAAAGCGCCCGATCCATGTGTAAAATCCAAATACAAAGTTTTTAATAAGGAATGACAAGACAAATGCACACTCACAATTTGTCAATGCACTAAAAGCATTGTATGGGTAAACCCATGCGCCAACATGTATCTGCTCGCCGCCCGCTTGTCTCGTGACGTCAGTCCTCACTGCTACCGGTGCACCACGAAGAATCGTCCCTCCGGCAATTTAGACCAACAGTCTATGGTTCCAATCACGTAAGTAGATTAGTCTGTGCGGCTCAGGAAAGGTCTTCCTCTTACTGGCAGAAGGCGTATGAGCTTAGTCCACCACCGTAGTTTCAAAAAACCACGTGCCCTACGAGTTGGCCATCCATGAATGAAATGATCTCATTTTTATGATAATTGGGCGCAATTTCATTCATGGATGGCCATTGGTCAAAGACATTCTTAAATAACAGCCCAATGAGAGTACACGTCATCCCCTGATGAAATCCGTTATCGGAAGAAACGCGTAGGGCACGTGGTTTTTTGAAACTACGGTGGTGGACTAAGCTCATACGCCTTCTGCCAGTAAGAGGAAGACCTTTCCTGAGCCGCACGGACTAATCTACTTACGTGATTGGAACCATAGACTGTCGGTCTAAATTGCCGGAGGGCCAATTCTTCGTGGTGCACCGGTAGCAGCGAGGACTGACGTCACAAGACAAGCGGGCGGCGAGCAGATACATGTTGGCGCATGGGTTTACCCATACAATGCTTTTAATGCATTGACAAATTGTGAGTGTGCATTTGTCTTGTCATTCCTTCTTAAAAACTTTGTATTTGGATTTTACACATGGATCGGGCGCTTTTTCTCTTTTTTTTTCTTTTTCTACTAGATCCTCTGGGAGGTTGCAGACCCCAAAGAAGAAGCAGCCTGGCCGTTTTGAAATTCCTACAAAGAGATTCATTCATAACGTGAAGGAACACAATCATTTTTATCATTTTATATTGTTTTTTTAATTAATATACATTTTTTTATACATATATTTTAACTATATATGATTTTTTTTTTCGATTTTTATTATTCGTATATTTAGTTTTGTGTTTTTTCAAATATATGATTTTTATTTTTTACACTATTTTATATTTTTTCATTTTTATATCATTTATTTTTTCACACTCACTCAATAATATTATCACCTGAGTTTCAAATATATACTTTGTTTATTACAATATACAACAAAATATATTTTTTATACAGGTCATCTGTGTTAGCAATTTTGAACGATCTGTTTGACACTGGGTTTTATTGCTGTGAGGCTGGTACACGTGTAGGCGCTGTCAAAAATATACATTATATATATATATATATATATATATATATATATATATAAATAAAGACAGCACTCAGTAGTAAGGTCCAAAAAACTGCATTCAGCAATAAGTCACACAAATCCAACGTTTCGACCCACACAATGGGATCTTTCTCGGGATGGGAGTGCAAAGGACCTGACACACCCATCAATCATTCAATACAATCACAAAACGCGCAAAAATCCAGGTGAAACAGAGACTTCCCAGCTGATTGTGGGCGTGTAGCAGAGCCACGTCACCACTGACTGATTCTCCTGGCTTCCTGGAAGCCACGGCAACCCTCGTGCGCTTGCGCAGTCCACCTCACTATGTCCCGTTGTTGCCGCTAGAACAGACAGCCAGCGCGTGGAGCCTAAGGCTGAGAGACTGCATCCCGATCCTGCTGTTGGAGGGGGGTGTCCCCTATAGCTTTCTCCAATATATAAAATCAAAACCGAATAGACGATACCGTTCTGTGGCTAACGAAATGCTTTTATTTGTGCGAGCTTTCGTGATACACTGATCTCTTCTTCCGGCGATGTTACCGGTGTTACCGCCGTAAGAAGAGATTAGTGCATCACGAAAGCTCGCACAAATAAATGCATTTAGTTAGCCACAGAACGGTATCGTCTATTCGGTTTTGATTATTAAGCTCGGCTAACACGGTACAGATACCTATATATATATATATATATATATATATATATATATATATATATATATATATAATACCACCCTTCACTCTGTCATCTCCTGACCAGTCCCTGCTCTCAGACTCAGCACGGTGACTAGTAGAATAATAATGGTTATACATCACTGCCCTGAAAGTCCCATCCCCTAAATCTTTCCCCTGCTGGAGCCACAGAGACTCAATTACTTTATTGACATGCAATCTTCATAAGGGGAGAAATATTGTCCGTGTACGGTCACTTGCTTATGAAGATGTATTATCATCTGATATGCATGAGGGCTGCAGAGTCCCGGCTTGACAGCGCTAATTATAATGGTACATGATGGACGGCTCCCTGCACATTATGTGCCTGTCTGCATTAAAGGTGAGGTAAGCCCATGACATCAGCAAGTCACGCACAGGCAGTGTACCCGCTACTCATGGTATAACTCAGGGGTGCTCAACTCCAGTCATCAAGCCCCTCCAACAGGTCAGGTTTTCAGGATACCTCAGCTTTAGCACAGGTGGCTAAATCAGTCCCTGCTTCAGCACAGGTGGCTCAATCAGTCCCAGCGTTTGCACAGGTGGCACAACCACTCCCCGCTTCCGCACAGGTGGCTCAATCAGTCCCTGCTTCAGCACAGATGGCTCAATCAGAGGGTCAGTCTTTGAATGAGCCTCTGATGCTAAAGCTGTGGTATACTGACCTGTTATGGGGGGGGGGGGGGTTTGAGGACTGGAGTTGAGCCCCCCTGTTATAACTCACTCCTCACGGTGCTACAGGACATTAAATGAGGATCACAGAGCCGAGACATGGACAGATTAAGGGGGTGCGCAACTAAAAGAGATGGATATATACAACATGGCAGCAGGGCACACTGATTACACATCAGCCGTATGTTTGACTAGGAGAGAGATGAACAGGAAGCAGGTAAATGGACAGAGAAGCACACAGATATATTGGATTCTTGGACTGATTGATTGGCAGATAGAGCTCCGAACGCTGGAGATAAGATGGAAGGCAGATTGATAATTACATTGATAACTTGATGGACTGATACGAGTTGCCGCTACATACACAGGAGACAGATAATCTGCCAGATACATCAACAAAGAGGCACATACACGGAGAGGCAGGTGGGTAGAAAGGCAGACAGAGAATAGGATAGGTCAGGGGTGCTCAACTCCAGTCCTCAAGCCCCCTCAACAGGTCAGGTTTTCAGGATATCCCCGCTTCAGCACAGGTGGCTCAATCAGAGGCTCAGTCAAAGACGGAGCCTCTGATTGAGCCACCTGTGCTGAAACAGGGACTGATTGAGCCACCTGTGCTGAAGCTGGGATATCCTGAAAACCTGACCTGTTGGGGGGGCTTGAGGATTGGAGTTGAGCAGCGCTGGGATAGGTGCACCTGGTATTAATAGGAGTGGAATTGATAATAAGATATTAGAATTAGCAAAGGGATATCAAGGGAGAAAACAGGTGAATAAATACACAAACAAACCCATGAGTAAGTGAGATGAACAGATATGACACATAGACAGATACACAGGTGATGCACAAGCCAAAGACGTTTATATAATAAATGCTTCTCTTCCCTGTCCCACGTAACCTAATCAAAACCCCAAATACTCTGAGTATCTCTCAAAACCCCAAATACTCTGAGTGGCTAAAATAACCTCTTCATTCGCGTGTCACATTTTTTTACATAGCCATCTCTTATTCTTTATTCACCAGTGGCCATAATGACAAGACACTTCTCTACAATCAGATTTTCCTGGCTCACTCTAAGTGGGAGACTATTCACAGGCAATACAGTATATGGATATGTACGCGAAGAAAAGTTTGTGAACCGCAATGATAATTACAGAAATTCCATAGTTTCCATGATAAACTTCTTGAATTAAAACCAGTCTTTTCTTAAATATCCAATAGGGTTTATATTAACTAATTCCATGTCTTTTGAAACAAAATGATGCATGAATTAGACAAACCATGAGTAATTAAGAGTCAGGGTATGTGCAAAAGTAAGTGACATCCTGGTTTTATCAGATACATTAAAAGGGATCATTAGAATTAAGTGTTTAAATAATTACATAGATCTTCAGAAGTGAGTTTGGGAGACCCCATCCTATATAAAGATCAGAAGTTTTGAAAATGTGGTCTTCACCATACAGGTGTGTGGAAACACGTCATGTCACAATCAAAATAAATCTCTGAGGACCTCAGAAAAGCAGTTATTGATGCTCATCAGTCTAGAAAAGGTTACTAAACCATTTCTTAGGATTTGGGGCTCGACCAATCCAATGACAGACAAATGGAGAAAGTCCAAGACAACAGTCACTCTACCCAAGAGCGGTCGTCCTACCAAATCCTCTCCAAGAACAAACCGGCAAATCATCCAGGAAGTCACAAAGAAACCCAGAGTAACATCCAAGGATCTGCAGGGCACTCTCGCCTCGGCTAATGTGACTGTTAATGACTGAACTGTCAGGAAAAGACTGAACAAGCATGGTGTTCATGGAAGGATAGCCCGGAGGAAGCCACTGCTCTCTATAAAGAACATTGCTGCCCACCTGGAGTTCACCAAAGAGCACATAGATGATCCACAAGACTTCTGGAACAATTTCCTCTGGACAGATGAGTTAAAGATAGAACTTTTTGGCCTCAATGAGAAACTTTGTTTGGCGAAAACCAAAACTGCGTGCGAACCGAAGAACCTCATCCCAACAGTAATGCATGGTGGTGGGAGTGTGATGGTTCGGGGCTGCTTTGCTGCCTCAGGACATGGACGACTTGCCACCATTGACACAACAACAACTGCATTATATCAGAAGATTCTAGAGGCGAATGTCAGGCCATCTATCTGTGAGCTGAAGCGAAAGTGGGTCATGCAGCAAGACAATGATCCTAAACATACAAGCAGATCTCCAAAAGAATGGCTGCAGAAGAAGAGATTCCGCGTTTTAGAATGGCCTAGTCAAAGTCCGGACCTAAACCCCATCGAAATGTTGTGGCAGAACCTGAAGCGAGCCGTCCATGCAAGGAAGCCCTCAAATGTCACTGAGCTGAAGCAGTTCTGTAAGGAGAAATGGGCCAAAATTCCTCAAACCCGGTGTGACAGACTGACCAGCAGTTACAGGACACGCGCAGTTGAAGTCACTGCTGCTCAAGGGGGCGCCACCAGCTACTGAATCTAAAGGGTCACACACTGTCTCGCACACGGATATTGAATGTTGAACAATTTGTGGATAAATAAATGTTGAAAAAGTATCATGTTTGTGTGTCATTTGTTTGATCAGGTTATCTTTATCTATTATTAAGACTTAGGTTAAATTCGAATAACATTTTAGGTTTGAAATATGTGAAAATCCTGCGTGATTCACAAACTTTTTCTCGCCACTGTATATGTAACCCCCCCTATTTAAGGAGATAAGGCCCCTAAAGGGTTAACTGCCTGGGTTGTTGTTACAAAGTGCAGTGCCCTTTCCCATATTTGTTGCAAAGTAGCTCAGCAGAGGCTTAGCCACGCCCACATTCTGGAAGATGTTGATTCTGCCTTCAGGTGCAGGATATTAAGTTTAACTCTAGCCAGGTCCACCTTCTAGAAAATGTTAGTCTGTCACTTGGGTCAGGGTGACTAAGCCATATCCAAACTCCTCCCCCTGTATCCAGGGAGATGGTGACCTCACAGAAGGGTATAAATAGAGTTGCAGATGCTTCTAGACCCGTAGGTTCCTGGAGGACAAGAGCAGAGGAGCCTCACTGTATATATTGTCTAACTATATGCTAGTGAGCATAAAAAAAACATTTTGCAGTTAGGGAAAAGTGTCCCTTACTTAAACAGGACAAGGGCACACGGATTTCAATCATACAGAATTTATGCTCTATGGCATAGTAAATGATTTATGATTGAAATCCATGTGCCCTGTCCATTAATTATATTGGATGAAATGCAGGTCTTCCCTGGGACTAAGGAGCACCAGTAAATGTAATAATATAATAATAATAATAATAATAGCATGTTCTTGTGTAGCGCTGCTGGTATTACATAGCGCTTTACAGAGACATTTTGCAGACACAGGTCCCTGCCCCGTAGAGCTTAAAATCTATGATTTAGGTGCATGAGGAACAGGGAGATAAAGTGACTTGCCCAAGGTCACAAGGAGCTGATACCGGGAATTGAACCAGGTTCCCCTGCTCCCCACTCAGTACCAGTCAGTGTCTTTACTCACTGAGCTGCTCCTTCTCCCAGGTTCCCCTGCTCCACACTCAGTGCCAGACAGTGTCTTTACTCACTGAGCCGCTGCTTCTCCCAGGTTCCCCTGCTCCCCACTCAGTACCAGACAGTGTCTTTACTCACTGAGCCCCTGCTTCTCCCAGGTTCCCCTGCTCCACACTCAGTGCCAGTCAGTGTCTTTACTCACTGAGCCGCTCCTTCTCCCAGGTTCCCCTGCTCCACACTCAGTACCAGTCAGGGTCTTTACTCACTGAGCTGCTCCTTCTCCCAGGTTCCCCTGCTCCACACTCAGTGCCAGACAGTGTCTTTACTCACTGAGCTGCTCCTTCTCTCAGGTTCCCCTGCTCCACACTCAGTACCAGTCAGTGTCTTTACTCACTGAGCCGCTCCTTCTCTCAGGTTCCCCTGCTCCACACTCAGTATCAGTCAGTGTCTTTACTCACTGAGCCGCTCCTTCTCTCAGGTTCCCCTGCTCCACACTCAGTACCAGACAGTGTCTTTACTCACTGAATTTGGTTTCAGCTGAGAAGTGAAAGCATATTTATTGCTACCACTTAACAACTAGAAGCTCATTTCGTAGTGCACTCCTAGGCTTTTAAAACTTAACATTTAATTATTATTGGGGATAAAATAAGTTCTTAACACAAAGTGATGATAATAAATACATATAATGTACAATGGCGGGAGGGAATGAGGAGATGATAGATGGCCAAGGTATATAGTCTGATATACTGATGCTTAATTATACAGATCAAAAGCAGTAATACCTATTAGGCCTTGATGGGAGAGTGGGTTACTCAGCTGGGAAAGCTCAAAAAATGCTTGCCCTGTGTATGTGTATTGTGTGTCATGTGGCATAGCGTACCGAGCACCCAACCTGTATTGATAAATAGCCCAAATCAGTGTACTAGTCCTAAGTTTAATAAATATAATGTTATGGCTAATAGATGTAACCTACCATATTGAAACTGGTAGATATAATCACTGTATGTGCAACTCAATAACAGGTTGGTGGTACGTGGATTGATTCTGCACCCAATGACATTTAACAATCACTCTACACAGATAGTATATACGGCAAGCTATTAAATAATAAAAGACCAGAAAAAGCTGATGCTAAACACTCTGCTAGATATTAAAGCAGTAAACAGATTTTTACTGTGGTTGTAAAGTAAGCCGTCAACAAATAATCAATACTGTAAATAATTGTCCTTAGCAAAGATCCCTGCACACATAACCTTTTAACAAGTCATTGAACCATAAGTGCATGTATGGGTTTCAGTGTGTAGCAGATGCTGGCAGACTAGCAGTAGTGAGATAGAGCATACATGGAATCGCAACTAATTGCTACAAAATCCCTGCTAGCTGCAGGACAGAGTAACACAATGTATCACAGTATAGAGGCAGGCTGTAACAAAAAACCACTGAGCGAGTAGAGCCAGTTAACCCTGGACACGATCGCATTTAAAAGGAGCACCAGCAGAGACCACAAGCACAAAATGTTAATACTACCCGTCTCTCTCAGTTCCCTCGCGCTGACGTCACCACGCCAAAACGCCCTACGCGTTTCCCTCCTTGACGGAGATTCTTCAGGGGCATTAGAGATTTAGATTCTCCCAGGTTCCCCTGCTCCTCACTCAGTACCAGACAGTGTCTTTACTCACTGAGCCGCTCCTTCTCCCAGGTTCCCCTGCTCCACTCTCAGTACCAGACAGTGTCTTTACTCACTGAGCCGCTCCTTCTCCCAGGTTCCCCTGCTCCACTCTCAGTACCAGACAGTGTCTTTACTCACTGAGCTGCTCCTTCTCCCAGGTTCCCCTGCTCCACACTCAGTACCAGACAGTGTCTTTACTCACTGAGCTGCTCCTTCTCCCAGGTTCCCCTGCTCCACTCTCAGTACCAGACAGGGTCTTTACTCACTGAGCTGCTCCTTCTCCCAGGTTCCCCTGCTCCACACTCAGTACCAGACAGTGTCTTTACTCACTGAGCCGCTCCTTCTCCCAGGTTCCCCTGCTCCACTCTCAGTACCAGACAGTGTCTTTACTCACTGAGCTGCTCCTTCTCCCAGGTTCCCCTGCTCCACACTCAGTACCAGACAGTGTCTTTACTCACTGAGCCGCTCCTTCTCCCAGGTTCCCCTGCTCCACTCTCAGTACCAGACAGTGTCTTTACTCACTGAGCCGCTCCTTCTCCCAGGTTCCCCTGCTCCACTCTCAGTACCAGACAGTGTCTTTACTCACTGAGCTGCTCCTTCTCCCAGGTTCCCCTGCTCCACACTCAGTACCAGACAGGGTCTTTACTCACTGAGCTGCTCCTTCTCCTGCTTCACACTCAGTGCCAGTCAGTGTCTTTACTCACTGAGCTGCTCCTTCTCCCAGGTCCCCCTGCTCCACACTCAGTACCAGACAGTGTCTTTACTCACTGAGCTGCTCCTTCTCCCAGGTTCCCCTGCTCCACACTCAGTACCAGACATTGTCTTTACTCACTGAGCCGCTCCTTCTCCCAGGCTCCCCTGCTTCACACTCAGTGCCAGTGTCTTTACTCACTGAGCTGCTCCTTCCCCTGCTCCACACTCAGTACCAGACAGTGTCTTTACTCACTGAGCTGCTCCTCCCAGGTTCCCCTGCTCCACACTCAGTGCCAGGCAGTGTCTTTACTCACTGAGCTGCTCCTTCTCCCACAAGTTATTATTTTATTCTTTGGTGTGCAGCAAACATCCTTACTTTTGCCTTAGTTAAACAGGGCCATTTATAATGGCGGGGCAGGAACATCCTACCCTTCCTAAAGAGGGTGTGCGTGATACCCATGCCAGGGGATTCCTCAAGAAGGGTCCCAGAGTGTCATACATGGGACTTGCCTATAGGAACGAGCAGGGATCTGCACAGGATGACCGGATCCTTGATAGAAGGTGCACGTTGGACCTAAGCCTCACCGTTTTACAGTGCACCCCTGCATAGAGTCCTGGCAGGCTGCTAGAAAAACCTCTTGTCCTCATGCAAGGGATTGCCATTTGTCCACCCAAAAAAGTGTGAACAAGGTGACAAGCCATGTGCCTCCCTGGGATCCTGCCTGAGCACTCAGGCAAGAAGATGTCCAAGATGTAGAATACAGAAACTTGTTTGTCTAAATAAAGTTCCTGATACCCTTTATTCCAACCAACGCTTAGAACACCAGGCCGCACGAATGCCAACATCCTGAGAAAGGTAACCCAACCACACTGGGCAACTACACCTAATTAACGCAACCTCGATGTAACACTCCTTTGGGCCAGATAAGGAGGGCTTACAGATGAATGTGTATATATTAAACAAAATAGTTTCAGCAGCCCACTCGGAAATTGTGTTAGAAAAATTCACATCTTTATTATTGCGAAAAAGTTAAAACCATTCTCTAAAATCACAATATGTCAAGGTTTAGCACAAGGCAGAACCAGCCCCAGTACCATACATGTAAGACGGGCCTCTCAGGTCTCAATAGACCCTTCTATACATGCCGATAATTTATGGGACTGCCGGGGCTTAAAATCATTTGAATTTGATTGACAAACTCTACATTCAGAGACCCTGAAGAAATGCAATTTGTAATTAATTTCCCCAAAAGTGAAAGCAACCAAATATTTATATTAATAAAAAACACAAATAGTAGCGCAAACTTTGTGTAATTGTATGGTGATTAAGGATAAAGATATGATATAAGTGAATAATAAACAATTGTGTATCAGTGTAAAAGTGATGATAATAAAGCAACAACATGAATGTGTAATGTAGAAAGTGATTATATTAATTCAAACCAGTCCCAATAGATGCTATGATGAAATGTCAGGTTCCAGGACAGTCTGTTATTGAGTAGGCTAAAGCTTCTTAAGTGATCTAGCCTGATCACAAAAAAACCTACAAAACAGAGAAGAAAAGAAGCGCCAGCTCCATAGCATAATACTGCGTATAAAAAATGTATTAATACAACATAGAGTCGTCACCAGGACTTGCACTCACATAGTGGGTTAAAAAACTATCATTTGAGACAATCTGTGTGCCGACGTTAACAGCTGGAGGATGAATCTGATGAGAGTGCACAGGCGGCAGATGCCGAGTTGCTAAGAGTTTAGGGGATACGCATCTGGGGTAGTAAAGTCCTCAGCAGGGCTCCCAATTCTCCCCGACACTGCTGATAGCAATCCTGTTCGACCGGCGTCCCAGACACACCGTGGACGGTATACAAACAGGACAGAGCAACCTCTCTGCACTTCGTCCACGCCTCCAAACTGTGCGTCCCCGCGTCAATACTCCCAACGCGTTTCGTCACGAGGGCTGATTGGCTAGTAGCGTTGTTGTGTGTATGTAGTCTGTTTGATCTCAATATAAGTACGCCTTTAAAAAACAGCTGCTGCCAATCTTCGTCATGTACAGATTTGAAAGTCCATAAATAAAAGATTTAAACACATTGAAAATATGGAAAATCACGAAGACTTACAAATACACTGTAATTACTGTCATCTGATTGACTGCTTAAGATGAACCACATATATTTGGTATTTATGTATGCTTAATGATAACGTTTATAAAATGTTACATAATAATACAATATAGAGAAACATGATAATAACAAATAAGATTCCTCCAAATCCCCTATCAAACAACATCATGTATATAATAATGAAATAATTTTCTGTGTCAGAAGGGAGAGGAAAACTAATACAATTAAAAATTTAAAAAGCTAAAAAAAAAAAGCATAAACCTATAAATTGTGCAAAATATATATTGCCAGGTTGGAGTGTAATTATAAAACATGAATATATATATTATGTATATATACATATATACTTTCTGTAGAGAGAATGAGTCATTAACCTGAGTATAACTACTCAACTATATCAATGTTGATCATATAACAGTCCTGAGCATTTATGGGAGACTATTAACAGCGGTGAAGGGAAATTAAGCTGAAGCGGCAGGGACACAATGTGTGTAGATGTATGACACTACACTAGAATGCTTGTATCAATACACTCGTTGAGTCCCAGTGGCGCCAAAGTACCTAAACAATAAATCCAATAGGACTCACGGGTACAGAGTGTCTTGAGCCTGTCCCCCCCTAATTTTGAACTGGGGACAGATTAAATACCAATAATCCTAAAACTAGTGGGATCTTTAGTGCACAGTTGAAAAGTGTCGTGGAACACAATGTGTGAGAACACCTCTTATTATCTCCCGGGGATGCTCCGAAAATCTGACACACAAGGATAGCTTTGTACATCCAATGTATTGGACGTTACAAGCACAACACAAAGCGTACACTACACTACATGTGTTAAACAGTTTGTGGAACTTTTGATAGGATACATTGATCCATTGGAAGAGGAAAAGAAGGGAGTCACGGTAAGATACTTATAAATATTTATATTAGGCTGGTTAGATTTGTTTGGGGTAGCCAATTAGACTGATACATCGTTGTCACAAGGTTACGTTCTGGCCGGTGATGTAGCATTGTACTGTTAAAGAAATTAGATACGGGTATGTCCATACCAGGGACTACGGTCCTCAAGGGCCACAAACAGGCCAGGTTTTCAGAATATCCCTGCTTCAGAAACAATAGAATACCTGGATGCTCTCTTTCAAATGGTGTGAAATACAGTAAAACAACAAAAACAAAGAGATACTACCTTCTAAAGGGGGTTTAACAAGCACCCCTAAGATTGGAGTTCCACCTGCGGCTCAACCCCATCAGGAACTATCCAGGATCCGTACCATAGACAAAGACACAAAGACAATAGGGGAGCACAGGGTGAACAGTGATAGGTCTAGCTCCTGTTAGGAGTTTAACACAAAGTGTGCCAGGTGAAAGAAAATATTCAATGAGCAGTGGTGAGGTGCTGATGTACTTGGCTTGGTGCTCAAAGGGTTAAATATCCCAGTCAAAGCACCAGCGCCAGTACCCAAATGCCAACAATCAATAGAGAGATGAATGGATATACAGGCATACCCCGCATTAACGTACGCAATGGGACCGGAGCGTGTATGTAACACAGGCATACCCCGCATTAACGTACGCAATGGGACGGGAGCATGTATGTAACACAGGCATACCCCGCATTAACCTACGCAATGGGACGGGAGCGTGTATGTAACACAGGCACACCCCGCATTAACGTACGCAATGGGACGGGAGCGTGTATGTAACACAGGCACACCCCGCATTAACGTACGCAATGGGACGGGAGCGTGTATGTAACACAGGCATACCCCGCATTAACGTACGCAATGGGACGGGAGCATGTATGTAACACAGGCATACCCCGCATTAACCTACGCAATGGGACGGGAGCGTGTATGTAACACAGGCACACCCCGCATTAACGTACGCAATGGGACGGGAGCGTGTATGTAACACAGGCACACCCCGCATTAACGTACGCAATGGGACGGGAGCGTGTATGTAACACAGGCACACCCCGCATTAACGTACGCAATGGGACGGGAGCGTGTATGTAACAGAGGCATACCCCGCATTAACGTACGCAATGGGACGGGAGCGTGTATGTAACACAGGCATACCCCGCATTAACCTACGCAATGGGACGGGAGCGTGTATGTAACACAGGCACACCCCGCATTAACGTACGCAATGGGACGGGAGCGTGTATGTAACACAGGCACACCCCGCATTAACGTACGCAATGGGACGGGAGCGTGTATGTAACACAGGCACACCCCGCATTAACGTACGCAATGGGACGGGAGCATGTATGTAACACAGGCATACCCCGCACTAACCTACGCAATGGGACGGGAGCGTGTATGTAACACAGGCACACCCCGCATTAACGTACGCAATGGGACGGGAGCGTGTATGTAACACAGGCACACCCCGCATTAACGTACGCAATGGGACGGGAGCGTGTATGTAACACAGGCACACCCCGCATTAACGTACGCAATGGGACGGGAGCGTGTATGTAACACAGGCATACCCCGCATTAACGTACGCAATGGGACGGGAGCATGTATGTAACACAGGCATACCCCGCATTAACGTACGCAGTGGGACCGGAGCATGTATGTAACACAGGCATACCCCGCATTAACGTACGCAATGGGACGGGAACATGTATGTAAAGCGAAAATGTACTTCAAGTGAAGCACTACCTTTTACCCACTTATCGATGCATGTACTGTACTGCAATCGTCATATACGTGCATAACTGATGTAAATAACGCATTTGTAACAGGCTCTATAGTCTCCCCGCTTGCGCACAGCTGCGGTACAGGTAGGGAGCCGGTATTGCTGTGCAGGACGTGCTGACAGGCGCATGCGTGAGCTGCCGTTTGCCTATTGGGCGATATGTCCTTACTCGCGAGTCTACTTAAAGCATGTGTCCTTAAAGCGGGGTATGCTGTATATATAAGTATATATGGATATCACTCACACGGCCCTGTGCGAGCGCGGATGTAGCAGAGGTTTCTTTTCCCTTCTGTGTGTTTTGGAATGTGCCAGGCCAGGGTTCCCCCTCAGTGACCGCGTCCCGGTGTGTGGTAGGTAGGTGGTGAAGCAATCTTCCCCTCGGTATGGATGGGTGCAGATACAACCAGGTTAAATCAATAAATAACACTTTATTACATAAAAATAAATCCGCACTTACATCTAAAAAAGACCGCAACGGCTGCGCCAGTGGAATCCGTGTCGGCATCTGCTGCAGGTTTGGTCCCTGCTTCCGCGTCCGGATTCAGGGCTGTGACGTCAGCTTCGTGTCTTCCTACGGTGGCCGCTTCTGGTCAAAAACAAGAGCTACGCGTTTCGCCTATGACTAGGCTTCGTTAGGCTCACATCATATTTTTATGTAATAAATTGTTATTTATTGACAAAACCTGGTTGTACCTGCACCCATCTACACCAAGGGCCCCCCCCCCGGACCCCCCCTGGGAGAGACATCCCAGTGTGTGGATCGAAACGTTGGACTTGTGTGACTTACTGCTGAATACAGTTGTTTTGGACCTTACTGCTGAGTGCTGTCTTTATTTTTACCATCGTTGCTGGTGGTAAAATAGACACTGCTTATCTTTATGGACCTAGCACCGGACCCATACCTGCTGATACTGGAGAGCCAGTGACCACTTTCTCATATATATTTATATATCCATTCACCTCTCTATTGATTGTTGGCATTTGGGTACTGGCGCTTGTGCTTTGACTGGGGTATTTAACCCCTTGAGCACCAAGCCAAGTACATAAGCACCTCACCACTCCTCATTGAATATTTTCTTTCACCTGGCACACTTTGTGTTAAACTCCTAACAGGAGCTAGACCTATCACTGTTCACCCTGTGCTCCCCTATTGTCTTTGTATCTTTATCCCAGCTTCAGTACATGTGGCTCAATCAGTGGTTCAGTCTTGAACTGCACCACCTGTGCTGAAGCAGGGATATCCTAAAAACCTGACCTGTTGATAGCTCTTGAGGACTGGAGTTGGCCGCCCCTGGTCTATACCATCCTTTTTCTTGCCTGAGGTTTCCAGCACATCACCTGCACGCGCCCTCCTCTCCCCTCCTCTCCCCCCCTCTCCCAGATTCCCCACACTCAGCATCTTTCTCCAGTTATCCACAGGCTAAATATGAAACATGTGCAAATGTTAAATAAATCTCCCGGCTCATTCTCCATGTGGAGGGCAGATAATTTATTGAGCACTGCCATTAATCAGCTGCATTTTTCAGATAAAAGAGAAAATTAGGAGGCTCGACTCCTCCCCTCCCTGATGTTCTGGTCACCTTCTCTGGTTCCAGTTTAGAAGAAGGCTTGGAGGGGGGGGAGGGGAGAATAAGGTTTCAAGCAGTAAGGTTAACCACAAAATTACTTGTCAGCTCAACTCATTCTAACTCCGATCAATGTGTTAGGGGAAAGGCAGAATTCAGCTACAATCAACAGGGAGAAATGACCCCTGCAAGTCACTCATCTGAATCATCCCGCGGTGACATCACTTGTCATAACTCATCAGCCAGCGGGGCACTTGAACGGAACGGACTTGTCCTCTTGGATTAAAATGATACCATGCAAGGTTCTGCTTCTTGCATATGAAGGAAGACGCAGGCCTCCTCTGACTGACCTGGCTAAACCCTCCTTTCCTTTCGCTGGCTTCTCCATTACGCCGAGAAGGTGCAGACCATCCTAGGAGGAAAGGGAGCTCTGGACAGTGGCACGTTTCATATGTTAAATGGAGCGAACGGTCACCATTTAGAAATAAATAGTGTATGAGTATTAACATTACCATGGCAAACATATGGTGTGGATGTTTTTTAAGAAACGTAATGTCTTTTGGGTGACTAATTTGACTTTGTCAGGTCGTAAAGCCACAGGTAAACTCTTCTTTTTGCTCTTTGTTTGAAAAAGAATTATGATTCCATTATTAGTCAACAGAAGTATCTGGGATGCGTGAATGCGGCGGACACATGAAAAACATTTTATATTCTTCAACAGGAGGCAAAGAAGTGAAACAGTTACTGTTAAAATCAGCTCCATTTCACCTATTTAACATGTCACTGTTCATAGTTCACACGGCCCCTTTAAGAGACACCCCACCTGGATGACCCCTTCCTGAATGTCATTGATAAATGTGCTGAGTGTGACATTATACAGGAAGCACTGCTGCTTTAGCTGTGCAATCACTCCCCACACACTGCTAACATTACATTGGGACTTAGATGTAGGAGAGCAGAGGTGTAAATCAGTCAGATCTGAACCGTCTGTTCACAGGGTTCCATCTGCTAATAGAGACTGCAAATTCACTGTACATTATACCAGTAAATAGGGGATTTTTATTTATTTTCATGTTAACGTAGAGCAGATGGTCGGGATTCCTGGATAGAAGTCCCAGGGTCCATCAAAGTATGGGAGAACGTCCCAAAAAAAAGGTTTCCTTAGTACTGTGAGTAATATATGCACGTGGAGAAAGTGATCTATGGAGATAAAATATTTAGGGTGAAGACCAATCAGACACAGAGCTGAATTCCTTCTTTGACATTTGTTTCCAGAATTGGATGTAGGGAGGTGCGACGCAGTTTGCACCAATTCTTAAACTGCCCAAGACTTCACAAGCTCTAAACCAGGGGTGGACAGCTCCAGTCCTCAAGGGCCACCAACAGGTCAGGTTTGCAGAATATCCCTGCATCAGCACAGGTGGTAAAATCGAAGACCGAGCCACTGTTTCAGCCACCTGTGCTGAAGCAGAGATATTCTTGGTGGCCCTTGAGGACTGGAGTTGCCAAACCCTGCCCCTTGCAGAGAGACCGAAAACATGCATGGGTCTAACCATCAAGGCAATTTGGGGTTTCTGGAGGGGCTGGGGAGGCGTTACTAGGTGACCCTATAGTAACTAGATATAACTAAGCCCATCTTTGAATCTAACATCTGATATCTCTGGGTAGGAAGATTTGTTCTGTTTAAAGGAGCATTTCTTTTTTTAAATCCCCCTAAAGGAGGGGTCTTTGGAGCTGAACCACATTCATTTCAGCCCCAGGGACCCCCTGCTTCTTGAAATATTTACCTCCTTAGGTCATAAATGTTTAAAGGTCTTGCGAAGTTCAAGCCACCCTACTGCTCGCGGGACCTTTAAACATGCATGACCTATAGAGGTAACTGTCTCAGAGATCAGGGGGTCCCCGGAGCTAAAATGAATGCAGTTTCAGAGACCTCCTGCTTCCCACCTAGTACAAAACCAAAACATACTAGCCTGGACATGCACCTTTAACATGGTTGATTATTGTTATGGCAGAATTGGGTTAACTTTATTTTGCTGTTGGTCATAAAGCATTCTCCACTTATGGGACCCCAATGTTAAAGCCCTCCCCTGCAATATAATGAGGCTGTGGCTGGAACGCTCATTGCAATAACCTGTTTTTGTTGGGTTATCATGAAGTAAAGCCATCTATGGTACAAGTCATTTCGCTTCATGGTAAGCCAGCTTTATTCGCACAAGCTTGGGCATTACATATCTAATATAATATATAATATAGATAATATACAACATATTCTATATATAATATAGATAATATACAACATATTCTATATATAATATAGAAAAAACTGCACCTGATTTATCAAAACAAAAGACCTTATTCCTTCCAATAGGACTTTTTTCTTCAATACATTTGGTGTGTTTTTTGTCTCGGTTTTGCCGTCTGGAGACATTTGTCAAGGGGCGGCCAACTCCAGTTCTCAAAGGCCACCAACAGGTCAGGTTTTCAGGAAATCCCTGCTTCTGCACAGGCGGTGCAGTCATTGACTGAGCCCCAGATTGAACAAACTGTGCTGAAGCAGGGAGATCCTTAAAACCTGACCTGTTGGTGGCCATTGAGGACTGCTTTTGTCAAATTGGGAAATTCACTAAGGCAGAGGTTCTGAACTCCAGTCCTAAAGACCCCACAACAGGTCAGGTTTTCAGGATATCCTGGCTTCAGCACAGGTGGCTCAATCAGTGGCTCAGTCCTGTGCTGAAGCTGGGATAGCCTTAAAATCTGACCTGTGGGGGGTCTTGAGGACTGGAGTTGACAACCCCTGAGCTAAGGAGTTTAGATTGATATTATCAACAATAAGACTTATGTAAGGATGTGCATATATATATCTAAAGGTTCCGCGCTGTCAATCACAAAGGCAGCGCCATATTAGTCATTCTGTCAGCAAGGTCACTGTGTACAAGTTGGGCTGCGCATGCGCGAGAGAAGCGCGCGAAGGGTAACCAATCTGTGGAGACTTTGGGGGTTTGAACTCTGAACTCCGAACTGCGAGAGAGTCAGCTGAGGCTGAGAACCAATCGGGTGCGAGACTCTGTATAGAGGAACCGGATGCGTGTGGGCGGTGGGTCAGAGCAGAGAGGGAGGTGAAGGAGGAGGTTGGCGGAACCTCGTGTGCGCGAGCGGAGGGTCAGTGACCCGTCCGCTTAGGTGAAAGGTATCCCCCCGGCCCGAGGAGTATTCCCCTGTCATCGTAGGGTGCTGTTTTGTAAGGACGGCCTTAGTTGGTAGGGACATTTCCCATTAGTGTGATTTGGCTGCGGAGCTGCGGCCGCCATCTTGGATTGGATACAGACGGCGCTGCAGCAAGGAGTGACGGCGAAAGGCTGGAGCAACGCTAGGACCCTGCGTGGAGTGTGATGGTCATCGCAGTGACCGGAAGGTATCATTGTTTATAAGTGCACCTACACCGGTCACCAGGCGCTGATCCCGCCTCCCACTAACTAATTGGGCCAACTGTGCAAATCCTATGGTACCATACCTATACTGGTTATAAGACATACTCCTAGGGAGAGTGGCAGAGCCACCTATGTACAGGACATTATCCCTAATAAGGTGTGGCCGAGCCACGGTGTGTGTGTGTAATGTCATATGTTTATTCTGCAGATCATTTGTTCTTTATGCATGATATATAAAAGGTTGCTGTTGCATAATGCTGTTGTGATGTTCTTGCTCAGGGTATAATCTCTATCATGGGGATCCTGGGCAAGTGGAGGCGCTGCACCGCGATTAATAAAGGTATGACCCCAGGCTCCCAAATAGCGGAGGCTCAGAGCTCCTGAGGACACAGGTACATGCACCACAGTAGTTCCTTATTGCAGGCGTTCACAAAAAGGGCTACATTTGGAGGCGCTGCTGAGATCTTAGACCTGGGGTGCCCCCACATTTTTTGTCTCTATTGTGCAACCAACCCACATCATGTCGGTGCCCTCGGCGCTCGAGGTGCGCAAGTGGGCCCAACGGCGCGGGATTCCCTTGAACCGTGTTTTCGCGCTGGGCCATGTCCCCGCCATGATCTCGTTAGGCACAGTGACCGAGCAGGTCCGAAAGCTCCCTCTCCTGGACAATGCCCAAGTACAAGACCATTTTTATGACCGCGACCAGACCTGGCGCCGGATCTTGTATGCCACTGAACAAGATATATGCCCCGAGGCTTTGCCCCGTATACTGCTGCTGCCCGAGGCCCCGGGGGTGCGCTGTCCCATAGTCCAGGCGGACACCCCTGTGCCCCTGGCCACTTCCACCCCCCGGAGAGAGTATACCCCCACCGTTGGCGCCGCGACGGGAGGCCCAGACCACTCCCCTGACCGTGGCCTGCACCCTCGCTGGCCCGCAGCCCTGAGCCTAGGCTCCTCATCTACCCCGTCCGGCCTGCGGGCTGGCCTCAACCGACTTAGCCTATCAAGATTGGACGCTCACCCTGCCGTTGGGGATAGCTTACCGGGAGACACCTCTTTTCCCGCACTAGCCGCCGCTATCCACAATACCACCCAGTCGCTCCAGTACAGGAAGTTAAAGGCCTTCTCCGGTGAGAAACCCACGCCCCAAGGGGAAGTAGGGATAGAGGACTGGTTGGATCATACCGAACAGGTACTGCCTGAATGGACCTGCACGGACGCGGTCCGCAGACAGCGCATCGTCGAGTGCCTACGACCCCCCGCGTCCCACATGGTGCACTACTACCGTGATGACAACCCGGAAGCTGATGCAGCGGATCTCATCTACTGCCTAACCAAGGCGTATGGAGCTCCGGTGGATATGTACACTTTGATGTCAAAATTTCATGCGTTAGCCCAGAAGGAAGGGGAAATGGTATCCGATTTTCTCAGGCGACTACACCTGGATCTTTGGAATATGGTGAGGAAAGGCGTGTTGCCGAGGAAAGAAGCCAACGGACTACGTACCACTCAGTTGCTGAGGGGCCTCCTACCCCTACACCCCGTGTCGGTGCGGGTCAGTAGCTGCATAACGCCCGGACAAGCCCTGTCGTTTCACGACTTAATGGATCGGGTCCAAGCGCACGAGATGGTGTTGTTAGGGCGTGACTTAGCCACTGGGAAGAAGCCACCGCCCGGGGGTAAAGAAGCCAAGAAAGTGGACCCAAAGCCCGACGTGCCCGACCCTGGGGATCCCGATTCCGAGGATGTCCCTACCCCAGTGACACTCAGACCTCGTCCCCCGACTGGGCGAAGTCCCCCAACCAGGAGAGACGAAGCTTACCTCAGCCAAATGCAGTGTTACGCATGTGGAAAGATGGGGCATTTACGGGCCCACTGCCCCACCTCGCGGAGGACGTCGTCCCGACCGGCGCAATCGATGCCGTGCCAACCCCTGGAGGATGAAAAGGTGTTGCCGCCCTCTCAGAGCTCCCGAATTGGCCCCGCTTCCATTGTTCGCGTAGTTATCGAAGGCATCTACGCCGCCGCATTGTTGGATACGGGTTCTCAAGTAACCATCGTATACCGGCCCTTCTACGACCAACATCTCCACCGACTGCCGTTGTTATCTGCGGATGCCCTGCGACTACGGGGATTGAGTCATGAAGATTACCCCATAGACGGAGTAGTAAAGGTGCAGTTAGATATTCTCCAGCTGAATACTGGTAAACATCACCCCATGGAAGTGGAGGCCTTAGTGTGCCCCGAACCTCAGGACCACCCCAGCGCCCCAATCATCTTGGGGACCAACGCTGACATTGTGCGCGCGGTGTTTCGCCAGTTTTTGCAAGAAGCGGGAGAAGCCCCACTGCTGGCCTTAGCGGCCTGTCCCGCCCTCCAAGAGGTCTGCGGTAGAATTGCGGCTGAAGAAGAGTATGGCGTCCTTTACAGTCAAGAATGGGGACTGACTCAAATTCCCCCGGGGGAAGGACGAATGATGGTCGCCGCTTGTCACTACCCCCGACGACGGTTGGAGGATCAACTCTTCACCGTGGAAAGTATGGCCCAGGACGAACAACGCTTGGGATACAAAGTACTAGCCTCTGTCAAGGAATGGCCCGGGAAGATTCCGAGGCGCACCTGGGTGTACGTGCAGAATATATCCCCGTACCCCATGACTATCGACAGGCGGCAGACGCTGGGAAGGATATACCCTGTAACTCCTGAGGAGAAGGTTTCGACGGGACCCTCTAGGTGCCCACCTACTACCGTCGAGTCAGTGTTGGAATTTGACTTCGGCGACTCGCCACTCCCGGATGTATGGAGGAAGAGGCTGCTGAACGAGCTACACGACCGAAGGAGTGTGTTCTCCACTGGTGATATGGACGTGGGTTGCAGTCGCAGCGCCCACCATACCATCCGAATGAGCGACGCTACCCCCTTCCGGGAGCGCTCCCGCCGGCTTGCCCCCAGGGATGTTGACGAAGTGAGGGGATTAATCGACGAGATGAAAACGGCTGGCATCGTGCAGGAATCTCGGAGCCCTTACGCCTCACCCATTGTGGTAGTCCGCAAGAAGAACGGGACGGTCCGTTTATGTATGGATTTTCTCTGTATCGAGCCCGACAATCGGGGAGTTAGTAATGTTCTAGTGATCACTGACCACTATACTAGGTATGCCCAAGCGTTCCCTACGAAAGACCAGAAGGCCGTAACGGTGGCCCGAGTACTATGGAAGAAATATTTCATTCACTATGGGTTGCCGAATCGTCTTCACTCTGATCAGGGCAGAGACTTTGAGAGTACACTGATACGGGAGTTGCTCACACTACTGAACATTGCCAAGTCGCGTACTACCCCGTACCACCCCGAAGGGGATGCTTTGCCTGAACGGTTCAATCGCACTTTGTTAGATATGTTAGGAACTCTGACGAGCCCGCAAAAGACGGAGTGGAGTAAACACGTCGAGGCATTGGTACATGCGTATAATTGTACCCGACATGAGTCCACTGGGTATACCCCGTATTTTTTGATGTTCGGAAGAGAAGCCCGGTTACCGGTGGATGTGCGCCTGCGGATATCTACCGATGGGGTATCCAATAGGACGCATTTCCGATATGTCCAGCGACTAAGGGACAGTTTACAGTTGGCCTATAAATTGGCTGAACGGACGACTGCGCAACTGAATGCGGGAAATAAAAGGCGCTACGATCACAAAGTACGTCATAAGGAAATTCACCCCGGAGATGCGGTCCTCTTACGCAACTTAGGTGTTCCTGGGAAGCATAAATTGGCAGACCGGTGGCGGGAGGGTGTGTATGAGGTGGAGTCACAAATGCCTGGTCTTCCTGTGTACCGGATCAAGGATTCTGAAGGCCGTGTAAAAGTGTGGCATAGGAATCATCTGCTTCCCATACCTCGAGTAGGGACGGATGAATTGGAAGTCCCAGCCACGCCCATAGATGGAGGAGTTGAACACACAGAGGATGGCCCAGAGACTGTAAAAATTGCCACCTCTGAGGATCCAATGGAAGGAACCTCTCAAAGGGGCCTTCCGGCCGCGGAGGCATCTCCCGAAGGAGCCACGGGTAAAGAGCCTCTTGGCCCGAACATTGACCCTTTGACTCCCGCGAGTCAGCCCCTAGATCCTCAAAGTCCATGTTTCACACCCCAAAGAGACAGTACTAATGTTGGAAATCCCTCAAGGGTAGAGATGGAAGCACAAATTGAGACTGGATACTCTGCAGAAGAAGCAGAGGAGAATCAACCCCGGCGAAGTCAAAGAGCCTGTCAGCCTCCCATGCGAATGGCATATGATCAATTTGGGGCACCCCACTATGAGGCTCAGCAGTGGGCTCGGCATAGGATGCAAGCTATGATGGTACTGATTAACGGAATGTGTAATCTGATCTAGGACTGAGAGGGTTGTGTAAATAGTTAGATATATATGTGGTTTATGTAGTCCAGCGGGGACGTTGGATTCTGGAGAGGGGAGAATGTAAGGATGTGCATATATATATCTAAAGGTTCCGCGCTGTCAATCACAAAGGCAGCGCCATATTAGTCATTCTGTCAGCAAGGTCACTGTGTACAAGTTGGGCTGCGCATGCGCGAGAGAAGCGCGCGAAGGGTAACCAATCTGTGGAGACTTTGGGGGTTTGAACTCTGAACTCCGAACTGCGAGAGAGTCAGCTGAGGCTGAGAACCAATCGGGTGCGAGACTCTGTATAGAGGAACCGGATGCGTGTGGGCGGTGGGTCAGAGCAGAGAGGGAGGTGAAGGAGGAGGTTGGCGGAACCTCGTGTGCGCGAGCGGAGGGTCAGTGACCCGTCCGCTTAGGTGAAAGGTATCCCCCCGGCCCGAGGAGTATTCCCCTGTCATCGTAGGGTGCTGTTTTGTAAGGACGGCCTTAGTTGGTAGGGACATTTCCCATTAGTGTGATTTGGCTGCGGAGCTGCGGCCGCCATCTTGGATTGGATACAGACGGCGCTGCAGCAAGGAGTGACGGCGAAAGGCTGGAGCAACGCTAGGACCCTGCGTGGAGTGTGATGGTCATCGCAGTGACCGGAAGGTATCATTGTTTATAAGTGCACCTACACCGGTCACCAGGCGCTGATCCCGCCTCCCACTAACTAATTGGGCCAACTGTGCAAATCCTATGGTACCATACCTATACTGGTTATAAGACATACTCCTAGGGAGAGTGGCAGAGCCACCTATGTACAGGACATTATCCCTAATAAGGTGTGGCCGAGCCACGGTGTGTGTGTGTAATGTCATATGTTTATTCTGCAGATCATTTGTTCTTTATGCATGATATATAAAAGGTTGCTGTTGCATAATGCTGTTGTGATGTTCTTGCTCAGGGTATAATCTCTATCATGGGGATCCTGGGCAAGTGGAGGCGCTGCACCGCGATTAATAAAGGTATGACCCCAGGCTCCCAAATAGCGGAGGCTCAGAGCTCCTGAGGACACAGGTACATGCACCACAGTAGTTCCTTATTGCAGGCGTTCACAAAAAGGGCTACACTTATAATAAAGATTACATTCTGTACACTCCTCATTGTGATGCCTGAGAAATATATATTGTTACTGTTTAATGTCCTTTTGTATAGCATGTATCCTAGCAACACTTTTGTTGCCAGTGGGGCACTTTGCTTATTTGGCGCCAACACCGCAAGGGATAGTGCAGTATAAAAGGTTATTTATTTGGGGGGGGGGGGTTTATTCACGCCTTCCATCCTGATAATGACCCATTTGGGGACCCAAACTTTGATATGGCTGTACTTCACCTAATATGGAATTTTTAAAATTTTGTTTTGCAATAAACTTATTGTGCTGGCATTTTTCTGTCATTTTAAATAAATGATATAATTAGGGATTTGACCCAGCACTTCCTCACTGCCTGTCCCTAATGACTCTCATACCTTAGAAACACTTAATCTCAGCCAAAAAAAACAGCCATAGAGAGTCCTGCTTTCACTTTAATTAGGTTACGGATTGGAAAGGACTGTTGCAGTCAACATGTGATGAATTAAACAAGGATGGATTCACAGACAAAGATTTATACATCACAGTCTAATATCGGCACTATTACACAGTCACCAAGACAGGCCTGGAAGAGGTGTAAACTCATCTTTGTATAATGTTATCTACATCTGCATGAATTAAACTGCACAGCGCTGCAGCCCCTGTCCCACGAGGGGAGAGGGTCTGCTATTGAAGCACTTTCACTATCCCGTTGTAGCTACAGAAGATGCATTAGTGAAGCATGGACTTCTGCGTGATGTATGAATGTACAGACAGTGCAAACAGAAGTTTGTTTGGACACATCGCTGCATTTTCTGCTTGTGTTTGCCTCAAATGTGAGACAGTGCTGTCCAGAAAGGTTTCCGCCATTTCCTACCTGCCAGATTTATTATCTCGCAAATACCACAAGAAAATCGATGCACAGAGACGCAGAATGTGATCCACGTTATTATAATCTGCATCACGTCACTTCTATCGACTCTACCCAAATCTGAAACTAATTCACATGGGGCAAAACGTGTAACAAAAACCTGGGGACCTTGACACAAGGAGATGCTACAGTATGTGAAATGGACACAAACATTTAGCTCCAAATTTGCCTTGATACATCACCAACTTCTTGTTTTCTCTTACACAACCACCGCAGAACAAAGACACCCAGATATCACTTGGGCTTCACTGAACAATAGTCAGAGAACAGTTGTTTATAGGGGTAATAAACTGAATTGTGAACAACACCCTTTAGTCTCCAGTCACTAATAAAACCGCTTGTCACGTGGCTTCTATTGCCATTACTTCTTATTCGCATCAAACCATGAACTACCCAGCCCAAGAAGTGGCAGGAACTCCCCTGTGTGCCTTGTGTATATCCTGTATACCAGGGGTGGGCAACTCCAGTCCTCAAGGGCCGCCAACAGGTCAGGTTTTCAGGATATCCATGCTTCAGCACAGGTGGCTCAATCAGTACTGAAGCAGGGATATCCTTAAAACCTGACCTGTTAGTGGCCCTTGAGGACTGGCGTTGCCCACCCCTCCTGTAAACGGAACGGTGACACAGGGAAGGTGAGGAACAGAGTAATGCATCGAAGAACAAAACAACTTCCAAAGTGCTGCTCCTCTGTCGGAAGCTGCGTAATGCCACTAATTACGCTGAGTTGTTTGATGAACGATGGGCTGACATTCCCAGCAATCAATTTCCAACCGCAAGAGGTGATGCACATGGCAGAGACTGGCCTAATAACCATGCCAATAACAACAAAGCAGGACTGCCAGTGACTTCGTGGCATGAGTAATTACCCTCAGTGCAGCTTCTCTTACTGTGGAGTGGGAGAGCATGTGAATGGCAAAACACCATCAAAGGCCAAATTAATTAACCCACTTCACTGCCAGACAGAATTTCCTCCTGTATGACCAGGGAGTGCCTGGGTTTGAGTAGGAATCTCTGGGTCCAGGTGGGAACAAAGGCTTGGTTAATTAATTAATTAAATGTGTTACCAGGAAGTAATACACTGAGAGTTACCGCTCGTTTTCAAGTATGTCCACAGAGTTATGATGACAAATACATAGTTACATTAAGTGAGCAGGGTATACATTATATACAATACATTGCATGCACAGTTAGAGAAGATGTATATTATAGGCTTATGTAATAGTTACAGACCAGATTAATATGTGAGACAGCCTTAGTTTTGAAAGAACTTAAACGTGTGGCGGCTGTGAGAGTCTCCGGTAGGTTGTTCCAGTTTTGGGGTGCACGGTAAGCAGAGGCAACATCAACTTTGTAGTGTGGATGTGCAGCATAAGGCCGCGCTTGTAGTGCCGGCGACGCTGACGTCACGCTGCGGTCGCTGGAAAAATCGAATTCAAGTGACTTCCAGCGATCGCGACCAAGCCGCCGCGCCTCTCCACTATAAGCGCCCGCGACGGCATCAATACATTTGTTTTGATGCCATGTCGCGTCGCTGGCACGATAATCGCGGTCTAAGGCTGAGTCCATAGTCTGCGCAGCTGCGCGCGCGAACAAAAGGCGATACCTCAATGAGGACGGACATAGAGGCACTTCCTCTTGACCATGATACTGCCATCATGGTACACATCCCTTGAAAGAAACCAGTTGGATGTCTCAGAGGTAGAAGGTCTCAGAAGTAGAAGGTCTCAGAAGTAGAAGGTCTCAGAGGTAGGTCTCAGAGGTAGAAGGTCTCAGAGGTAGACAGTCTCAGAGGTAGAAGGTCTCAGAGGTAGACGGTCTCAGAGGTAGACGGTCTCAGAGGTAGAAGGTCTCAGAGGTAGAAGGTCTCAGAGGTAGAAGGTCTCAGAGGTAGAAGGTCTCAGAGGTAGACGGTCTCAGAGGTAGAAGGTCTCAGAGGTAGACGGTCTCAGAGGTAGACGGTCTCAGAGGTAGACGGTCTCAGAGGTAGAAGGTCTCAGAGGTAGACGGTCTCAGAGGTAGAAGGTCTCAGAGGTAGAAGGTCTCAGAGGTAGAAGGTCTCAGAGGTAGACGGTCTCAGAGGTAGACGGTCTCAGAGGTAGACGGTCTCAGAGGTAGACGGTCTCAGAGGTAGAAGGTCTCAGAGGTTGACGGTCTCAGAGGTAGACGGTCTCAGAGGTAGAAGGTCTCAGAGGTAGACGGTCTCAGAGGTAGACGGTCTCAGAGGTAGACGGTCTCAGAGGTAGACGGTCTCAGAGGTAGACGGTCTCAGAGGTAGACGGTCTCAGAGGTAGACGGTCTCAGAGGTAGACGGTCTCAGAGGTAGAAGGTCTCAGAGGTAGACGGTCTCAGAGGTAGACGGTCTCAGAGGTAGACGGTCTCAGAGGTAGACGGTCTCAGAGGTAGAAGGTCTCAGAGGTAGACGGTCTCAGAGGTAGAAGGTCTCAGAGGTAGACGGTCTCAGAGATAGACGGTCTCAGAGGGGCCACCTTCCTTCCAGAGACGCCTGCAATGCACTATGCATCTCCCTCAGGCAACAAAGCGTTCGCAGGTGTAGTTACAGCTGGGAGATCACAATACAAATATTTGAATCACAGACTGCTTGCGCTTTCCCATTAATTATCCTGATCTCTGTCCTCGTTGTGAAATTATCCCGTGCTTTATATTTTTGAAAAACCACTGTTTTGAAGCAAACATTTCCATGTCTTCCTAAACAAATTTGCTAATTAGTTTATTAAACAAATAATGTTGTATAACTCAGACCTGATCACTGCAATTTTAGACTTTCTATATTTGAATCCAATTGGGTTTGAGCCCCTAAAGAAAGCAGCGTATTCAGTGACATTGAATGTCCTGTTCCTTGCAGTTAGGCTGCGCAATGTCTCGCAAACCCTTGAAAAGTCTATAAAGATGGTGCTTAAATGTCAACCTGATTCTGCCTGTGTGGCTTCGCAAGTGACTTCTAGGCGCCGAAGACCAAATTCTGGTAGAAATACTTGGCACTCAAGAAGTTGATCCGTGCAAAACACGCTGCGGAATCTCAGCGCCAAAGGGGTTAAGGAAATGATCAGGTAGCCATATAAGTCAAGGAATGTATTCTCGGTGCCACCGTGCTACATCTAAATCCTCCTTAACGTGACTTACAGGCTGTGGGCCTGACAAGAGCAGGTTTCTCATCAGCTGCTGGAAAAGTGCAGCCTACAGATAAAGACTGCTGAGGCAGCGAGACTGAGCCGTGTGAGAGAGAGAGAGAGAGAGGACACGCAGTAAACTTTTTACCACCTTGCAGTAAAAGACTAAATAAATAATACTGTATGTGCATCGTACCTCTGTGATTGGTCGGGTCCCTGGATACAGATGGCAGGGGAGTGTAAGGTAGATCTGGAGAGCTGGAGTCGGGGCCCCCCGCAACCTTAGGATAAACACACAAAGGAAACATCAGTAACATCCTTAATAACATTGCATCCTCAAACAGTGCTGTTAATGAATTCAGCACAGATATAGTACAATAAAACACAATGAGTTCCTGTCCCAAAGAACTGACAATCTAATTTTGTTATAGGAGTTTTCAAATCCATCTCTAGCACATAGACTATAACCTAGAACAAATGGGTGGCTAAACTCTTCGCTGCTGGTAGAACCTTCACAGTAACCGTTCCACGAGGGAATTATCTGTATAAAACAGTATCATGTAATGCTATGTTTTGGAGGATGGTGACGTAGGTGATTAGCTGAATGGCCAGCGGCATTTTTATCTCCATAAAAAGGAATGCGAAAGCAAGCTCAGAAAATAATAATAATATATATTTTCCTTGTATAGCGCTGACCGTGTACTCAGAGCTATAAAATACAAAACATAGAACTTACTTTCACCCTTTCTCGATGTGTATATCTAGTGCTCTGGTCCAGCAACTCCAACAACAGGTCCAACCAATATATACCAAAAATGAATTTAGACCGGCACTCAAACAATATACAGGCATACCCCGCATTAATGTACGCAATGGGACCGGAGCGTGTATGTAACACAGGCATACCCCGCATTAATGTACGCAATGGGACCGGAGCATGTATGTAACACAGGCATACCCCGCATTAACGTACGCAATGGGACCGGAGCGTGTATGTAACACAGGCATACCCCGCATTAACGTACGCAATGGGACCGGAGCATGTATGTAACACAGGCATACCCCGCATTAACGTACGCAATGGGACCGGAGCATGTATGTAACACAGGCATACCCCGCATTAACGTACGCAATGGGACCGGAGCGTGTATGTAACACAGGCATACCCCACATTAACGTACGCAATGGGACCGGAGCATGTATGTAACACAGGCATACCCCGCATTAACGTACGCAGTGGGACTGGAGCATGTATGTAACACAGGCATACCCCGCATTAACGTACGCAATGGGACGGGAGCATGTATGTAACACAGGCATATCCCGCATTAACGTACGCAATGGGACCGGAGCATGTATGTAACACAGGTATACCCCGCATTAACGTACGCAATGGGACCGGAGCATGTATGTAACACAGTATACCTGCTAACTCAATGAGTCATTTACACAAATAGATTTAATCTAAATTTACAACAAATTATTTAACAAAAAACACTGTTCAATCACAAATTGATTCTCTCAGCGTGTAAATGGTAAGTGAAAAGTAAATTTAGAGATACATATTTACCACACTAGCGTTTCAGGGCAACCTGCCTTTTCCTCGGGCTTCAGGACGCCCGACGTGCCATTTACACCCTCTGTGAGAATCAATTTGTGATGTAACAGTATTTTTGTAAAATATATATTTTTTAAATTTAATTAAATCTATTTTGGTAAATTACTCCTTGCGTCAGCAAGTATTTACTGTTTGAGTGCCGGTCTAAATTAATTTTTATTGTACTCAGAGCTACACATAGAATTTTGCAGGCACAACAAGTCCCTGCCCCAAACAGCTTACAATCTAATTTCTGGTGCCTGAGGGAGGTAAAGTCACGTGCCCAAGGTCACAGGGAGCCGACACTGGAATTTGAATCCAGTTCAAACGCAGTAATAAAACCACTGAGCAACACTTTGACAAAACAGTGTGAAGTTAAATATCCTCTGTGGATCTGCATAATTGAGATTTCAGAGTGGCGTGGCACCATGCTTTATGGGTTTTTTTTAACCCCAAAAGCTGTTTTTATGGGGAATTAAGACATGAGAAACAGTCGATGATAACAATGAACTGCAAGTTCGAATGAACTGTAAGCTTGATTGTGGCACAGGGAGTCAAAGTGTGCATTGGTATGATGCTACCTATAAATGCACAATTAAACGACCCTCATAATGAGTTTACAGAAGATCTTCTCTAAAGCCTGATCCTAAGCATCTCCATACAATCCAGCAACGAGTAGGATTGTGGTGGCACTTCCTGGCTGTGAAAAGTAGTCTTCTGCTAATCAAACATCTCAACCAAAGGATCATGCGCACTTCTGACCCGCAAGCTGTGGTATCTCAGGGGTCAGTTAAGGTCAGAGCACTGCTGTGGCATGTCCATGGGATTTATCAGGAATCTCACATTTGGGATGTCATGCCTGGGCTCTCAAAGGGAGATGACATAACACACACTGCTGGGTTTCCTTCTATCCCTTTGGTCACAGGGGAATTTAAGAGACACCTCTCACCTTCCACATAATCAGTACATTTTGGATTGCAAACAAACCCAACTAATTGTGGTGGGAACCCTACACAAGCTCCTGGATGCTGGTACACTGGATGTTGTTCATTGTAAGTACAATGGTGACAGTATATGTATTGGTACCTGAGAGAACAAGCCAGCAGCCCCCTAAATACAAACCCTGGTAGCAGTGGAAGCACTGTATGACGCGGCGGCAGACTCAGAAACCTGCCGCCCCATGGCACTTACACGTGTCGGCCGCCTCCTTTCTGCCACCCTCCTCCTTCCGATTCGCAACGTCAAATGACGCCGTGGACGTCACCAAAGTGACATCACATGGCGTCTCATCGCCATGGTAATGCGACATCATTATGTCATTTGATGCTGCGACGTCGCGCTGCCATGGTAACGAGACGCCGTGTGACGCCACGCTGGTGACATACACGGCGTCATTTGACACTGCGAATCGGAAAGTGGAGGAGGGCAGCAGAAAGGAGAAAGCAAGGAGGCGCCCATCAGGACCGATAAATGTATACGGGGCGGATATTTTTGCTGCACTAGGCCCAGGCCTAAAGGGAAATTTGCAACTGACCGTATGCTAAGACAGGGGTGCGCAAACTGGGGGGATTTTTCTGGGGGGGCACGAGCAGTTGCAGAGGCCCCGCGCTCTTCCCCAAGGCATTTCAATGAAATGCCGGGGGATCGGGGGAGGCCCCTGCAACTTCCCTTACCGGGATTCAGAGTCTTGGTGTGACGCGTCGCCATGGGAAGGTCATGTGACATGACCCGGCGGCGTCATTTGACGCCCGTTGCCATGGCGAGGCGGCGTCAAATGATGTAAGGGGGGCGCAGCTCAAATAGTGTGTGCACCCCTATGCTAAGAGATAATGGGGAAGGGCAGCGTTGCAGACCTGTCTGAGACATGTGAATGTGCTCACACAGGGGGATTTATATTCGCTGTACAAAATAATTCTGGTACCTATATGCCCAGTAAACCAAATTAACTTGATTGGGGGCTTCTGAGCTATATTATATACATATATTTATATCTATTTTTTTTTTTAGGTGTTATAGTTGTAAAAAGTAATTTTTGACCACTAACAGACTAACTACTATTGATACAGCAACAAAAAATATGCACAAACTGCAGCGCACTGACCCGGGAGACAGGTGGTATAAAAATGACAAATGTATTGTCTATCCAGCATTACAAAAAGGAGGTGTAGCGCCTCCTACGCGTTTCACACAAATAGTGCTTTATCCTTGATAAACACGTAGGAGGCGCTACACCTCCTCTTTGTAATGCTGGATAGACAATACATTTGTCATTTTTATACCACCTGTCTCCCTGGTCAGTGCGCTGCAGTTTGAGCATATTTTTGTTGCTGTATGGATCCCTGTCTGCGGCTGGAGACGCCACCAAAGAATCTAGTTGGCTATAGGAGTGGGTGAGATACATTGAAGGATCATCTTATTCAAGATTTACTACAAGTTCTGGTGAGTTTTTTTTCTTTAACACTACACGTGCCTCCAATGAGGTGCAGCGAAGTGGAAGTATCATTTTTTGTGTTACCTTCAGGAGAATTAAGAAGTGTCAAACTCTAGTAAATCACCTAGTAGTAGTATCCCCACTCCATAGTAATGCCACATTTCTATTACTCATCTATGGAAAATAATTAAATAATTAACAGACTTTTGGAGCCCCCATCACTTTCATATTTGGAACTGTTAACTACTAATAAATTGTACGAGTGGTGGATTTGTGTAAACAATGTGTGTGATCAAGGCAAAAAAGAGAAAGAAACCAAATTTGGGAAAAAGGATTAAGGCCTCAAACCTGAATACATCAAAATGCATTAAATTGGAGTTAATATCGCATTCCGTTACAAAAATATAAAAAATATGTAGCTGTACTTCCACATTCTCACTGTAAGTCTTCATTTATCAGAGATACACTACCGACACACTTTATTGAAGTGTGGTCGGTACCGCAAGCCGGGAAATCTCCCGGCTTGCTAGTGGCCGCCCCTCGGCGTGCCGCGCGTCATAGACGCGCGGTCACGCGTCATCGGGAGCGTGCGCCCCCTGCACGCGTGTCCAGGGGCTCCCCGAGGGAGCCCTGGTGTCCCGCGATCGCGGGACAGCGGCAGGGGGTTACGTGGGACCCGGCGGACCCGGCAGCGGTAGGGAGAGCGCCCCGATCGGAGGGCGCTCTTCCGCTGCTTCGGCGTGCGCCCGTCACACTCGGGCGCGCGCCAGGCTACTGCTGCGGCACAGAACGGGCAAATGCTCGAATAAACTGTGCCGCAGCAGTATTGCACTGTACAATTTTTATGCATATTCTCATTGAACACGTGTGTAAAAATATACATCATTTTACATGTGAACTGCTAATAACCTCACACATTTATTAGAAAATAACAAAATCTAATAAAATGTCTGTTACGTATTTAAAGGTCCATGCTGGCGTGACGCACCTTGTCACCAAAGTCAGCAAGTAACACCATCTCCTGATGACAGATCGGCATCACCAGCAAGGGATAGTGCAACGGCAGACGCTGCAGAACATTCTAACAAACTGTAACCCTGGACGTTCAGCTGGGGTCAGCTGCACAACAGGCTACTGAGGAAGCCCAAGATACGCAACGTCCACGGCCCACCCCAAAGGCAACCACTTTTATCAGTGGAAACCAGGCAGCTACGTACCGCCCCGGTCCAACATGGAAAGCGAAGCACCATTCACCAGGACCTAGCTGCAGTCCAGTGCGTGACCGGACTGAAGCTACCGAGCAGCAAACGGATGGACACAAAGAAAGAATCTAATTAAAGAAAGAAGAGCTAGTAATTCGGAACCAAGTTGCCCGTGTGCAGCTAGAACCAACTCCTCTCCGGCCGCAGCAGAATACGTTCCTTAAGAAACTAGGGAACCACTTGCACCAAATGTCATCTTCGGAGGTCACTAATATTAATGACCAGTTCTGTGGCTTCACCCAACAAGCTATGGCAATTTGGAGGCCGCAAACCCCAGCTATTACCACACCAGTGGCACCAGCTGGCAGCAGTGAGGCTACACCAGAACCGAGGGCAGCACCACTACAACCCACCTGCCTTTGCCACCTAATGTTGGGCTAAGAACACGTGGGGGCCGGAGCAGCAGTCAGGGGCGCAATAAAGGGGGAACCCTGTCCCCCGAAACAGGGGAAGTTACTAAAAATGTTTTTACAAAAACTGTGTTTGGTTTCTGTTAATCTCTCTCTCTAATCTTATATAAAGTAATTATCTGAACATATGTTTGTCTGTTTTATGTACATTAGACAAAGTTAAGTATGTTTGCCACAAGAAAGTAATATTAAGGTTAATAGAAGTCACCTGACATATGATCATTTCATTCTAAATATATTCTCTTAATATTGATGCAGCAAGAATGTGTGTATGTATATATATATATATATATATATATATATATATATATATATAGTGCTCATTACACACAATACAGAACTACAGTAAGTTTTGCTCATTATATGAATTGTAGGTAACAGATGCAGAGATACGTACATAGAAATGCAAAACCCAATTATAACCATTTTTGTACAATGAGAGTTATATAAATAGTAATAACTTATGTAAAGAATAGTAACAATTATTTACCATGAAGATTATAATGATCTCAAATACAGGAATATTGTAATTTGTATGAAATAAAAAAAACAATCATAATTATTCATTGTTGGCGGGTAGTGGCCCCCCGGGAAGTGTGGTAGGGCCCCTCCAGTCCTCAAGGGTCACCAACAGGCCAGGTTTTCAGGATATCCCTGCTTCAGCACAGGTGACTCAATCAGGCTCTGTTTCAGGGATATCCTGAAAACCTGACCTGTTGGTGTCGCTTGAGGACTGGAGTTGCCCCCTCCTGAGATAAGGATTAACCCTGTGTTTGCCTTCGAGGTTAGACTCTTTGGTAGCCAAAGGGGGTAGGTAGGGTAGTGTTAGACCACAACAACCCCTTAATGATCACCTAATCATGGGAACCCATGAGTAGCTGACCCCTTGGCCTACTATTGAGTTAACATGTAGTTAAAACGGTAATAGGTAAGGCTTTATCAACAATTCCATGTTGGTTTAGGTCATTTTGCCTATGTACATAATGGCTATAATAATGGCCATTATTTACATAGGCAAGATAGGCCTGGGGAAGGCGATACATATCTGTGGGCATGTTTGCCATTAGGCAGGTGCCACGAAATATTGGCACTTCTGTTATTTCTTCATCAAAATAACTGTATTTTACCTCCAATTGGCTATATGGTTGAATGTATCCAGCCCTGTGTAATGCTACAAACCACATCTGCCACCTTCCGCATCCACAGCCGCTCCGCGACCACTGTCCTGGCTTATTTCCCACCACAAATACTGCAATATTTACCCACATCAAAAAAAAACAACAACAAATAACAACCTCCGGTGTCATTTTAAATGGAATCCACCAGAGACATTTGGAGAATTGTTCTCTTGGCGTTAATATAAATAGCTATTTTACCCTATTTGTGTCAGTAAGTGACACTGGGGAGTCGACAGAGTTAGTTCCAGCTCATATTATAATACATGTAGTGTACGTACATTTCTGGATCTTTTGCTTTCATGTTTTGTGCATTTTGGGGAGTCGAGAAAAAAGCAACAGCTGAGCATGTATATTATTTACTGAGACAAACGTGTCCATTTTGATTAACAGTGTACAGTACTACATCTTTCTGCCCTGGTTCTACAACAGTCATTATTATATAAGTGAAGTCCCACATATATGTTACTCTGTACGCTGTGTCAGCCTTGTAGTCACAGTGGAGTTGTACTGTATCCAGCCCCCCACCCAACAGTTCAGGATGTCAAGATATCCCTGCTTCAGCAGAGGTGGCTCAATCAGTGGCTCGATTGAACCACCTGTGCTGAAGCAGGGATATCCTGAAATCCTGACCTGTTTGGGGCCCTTGAGGCCTGGCGTTGGCCACTCCTGGTATAGACCATGTCAAATATAAAATCAGGACAAAAGTGTGCGCCGTTCACGTAGATATGATTTAATCTTGTGTTATTTTGGGCATCCGGCCAAGCCCAACTTTGGTGAATAACGCCTAATGCAGGGCTTGTTAGGACTGAGCGGACAAACCCGTGCCAGAAAATAACGAGGGAGCATTGGAACGCCGCTGCGCCTCCATCTCGGAGCCTGCTTGAATTATCGCTGGAGATGCAGTGCGAATGCGCGAGCGGATTTTATCCGCGTTTCACCCATGAATCATAAATGGGAAAAAAATGTACAGTCCAAATTGCACTTAAAAGGAATAAAGTCATTTTATGCCGGGCATGATTTATCAAAATGATCTCACTTTAAGGATAGTGTGGTGTATCTTGATTAATAACATTAGATGGGAAGACAAATTGCCTTTTTAATGGGAAGACAGAATGCAGCATCAAGAACTAGAGGCGGCTAAGAAATAGAAGGGAAAAAATAGCCAATTACCGGCTACTTAATGCAGATCCTGTTCCCAGCATGCACTCTGTTTAACACATGAGGGAATGATGCAGTCTTTTTTTAAATAGATCTGGTAACGCTTCTGATACCGTTTGTGGCTGAAACTTCTGGCAATGCACTGAAAACCCATCCTGTAGCACAGGGGTGGCCAGTGTCCAACCCCAGTCCTCAAGGGCCACCAACAGGTTAGGTTTTAAGGATATCCTTGCTTCAGCACAGGTGGCTCAATCAGTGGCTCCTGTGCTGAAGCAGGGATATCCTGACCTGTTGGTGACCCTTGAGGATGGAGTTGAGAATCCCCCGGTGCAGTGGAAAGGATAAAGGTACGTTGTCCTTTTGCTTGTAGGGAGACACCTCCCTCCCAATACTAACTTTAAAAAATAAATGTAAAATAATTATTGGTGTCAGATTTGGATTTAAAAAGGTATCAATCACCCAGATGTGACCCCTTCAACATGTCACTAGAATCGGTTCCCTTTGGTTCCAGTAGGGATTTGACCCGTTAAATGAACATGCAGCTATCTCGGGGGTCTGAATTTGCAGCCGGAGTACCTGAAATTGTAATTTTGTGCGTTGTCCTAAACTAACCAACGTGCTGCGAGTAACATTCCTGCGTGTCCAGCGCAGGGTAAAGAATAGCGGGGCACTTAAATTACTCGCCCCCACAGATCAGGATTACTTGTGGTAAGCAGGGATGGTCAAAGTCACGTCAACTTCATATGCTGCCAACTCTCAGAGCTTTGGTATTTTCTTGTGGTCGTTGCGCGGTGTTAGAGGACATTAAGGTGAAAGCGCTGACCTCTGAAGTGGAAGAACACGGTGTGAGACCCAGTGGCACCTTCTTGTGATTATAAGCACATTGCACTGTATCTCTATGTCACGTGCATCAAAAACGTGATTGTGAAAATGTATGAATTCTTCTTTAGCAGTATTGGGCAATATTGGGCAATATTGCTCGGAAACGCATCTCGCTTTATGCGTTAAAACTTTTGCCGTGTCAGAACAGCGCAGAAGGCGTTCTTTTGGTAGCAATTTTATTTGTTTGGCTGGTCAGTTTCATGCAACACACTAAATGTGTATCTTAATGAGCAAATCCCACAAAATGAAGAACTCACAAACTATTCAATTAACTGCGAGATAGGAATTGAGAACTAAAATCTCCCAAATGTTTCTCTCCTCCCTCAGGCTGGCGAGATTGATAGCCTATATACATAATAGGGCCATATATTGCAGGGGTTAAAGGTGAGGCCTCACATTAAACAAATGCCAGAAATATGCCATAGCGAGAGGATTCATTATTTTTTTAAATCATTTTCAGAATTTGCATATAATTTGTTTTAAATAACACTAGGGATTCTAATCGTTAGATTTAACTCACGTTAAACTTGAGTTCATCATTTTTACAGGTTAAACTATGGAAAACGACTGTTGAATTAATTACAGTAACCGTTTATTTTCTAAAACATCAATCTTGCAGTTGAAAGCCTTACAACTTATTACTGTGGTTAGATAATCATTTGGTTTAAGCGTGAGACTTTCACAGAGACTTAATAATAATAATAACTTTATTTCATATAGAGCTGTTCTCCCAATGGGGCACAAAGCGCGTCACAATTACAGTATAGCGCGCGGTACGCAGCACGTCGGAATTTCTACAGGCACAGTCCTTGCCCAGAGGAGCTTACAATCTATGTGTTTTGGTGCCTGAGGCACAGGGAGATAAAGTGACTTGCCCAAGGTCACAAGGAGCTGACACCGGGAATTGAACCAGACTCCCTTGCCTCACACTCAGTGTCATTGTTATCAGCCAGTGAGCCACTCCTTCTCCCTACGTTACATGGCGTGTGCTTCTCAGCGATGTTTCTGCCCTGAAATAACGTAACTAAATATCACAAGTTGGCATTTTTCCGAGCGCTGCTTATTTCCTGTAGATACAAATCCGTAGTTGAATGAATATGCCCCGGATTCTACCAATTTACGTCTGTCTACTGGAAAAGCAGATTTAAAGTGAGTGTCACAGAGCAGCAAGTGATCTAACTGCACATATTTATAATTAGTGTTTCTCTTAGCACACCATATTAATGATACATGTATCCTTTTCTGTGTGTAGTCACATAGGGAACCAGCCTGTCTCTTTCTCACCTGCTAACATGGACACATTGGGGCCTATGCAGAGAGCAGCGCTAATGGAAATTTCGGCATTTTTTAGGGAAATATGGCAATAATAAGTTAGGAAATGGCGAGTTCAGTAAAAAGCGCCAGTTTTTTTTTTTTGTTAGTAAAACTCGCCGCGCGGGTGGCGAGAACCAAAATCTCGGCAGTTTTGAAAAGGGCCGTATTCAGAAAGGCACGATCGACATCTAGCGGCTGTTCGCGCCATTAAAATGGCGAGATATTCTACAATTAGCTCCGCCAACAAAAGTTGGCAGGAAGCTGGAGCTCACCGCCGAGAGGAACGAGAAGAAAAAAAAAACGCGCTTTTTTTCAAATACGTTTCAACAGCGCGCATCTCGCCGTTTGAAACTCTCCATATTCATGCATGATTTTAAATGCAGTTTTCGCACCTTTCTGCATATGGAGATAAAATCACGCCATTACAGGTACAATTTATTACCATCTCCAATTATTTCCAGCGCTGCTCTCTGCATAGGCCCCATTGTCTCCGTTTTCACCTCTATTCCCTTTTTTTTGATCCCCTTCCTTAATTTCCCCCCTCTATGAGATCCATGTAGTTTTTTGAATGTATATATGTTTTTTGTAACAACCAGTATATCATATTTTTCTTTTTTGTATGTTTTGTAATGGATTTCTGTAATAAATGTTCTATAATTGGGTGTGTGCCCCTATTTATGTGGATTTATTTTTCAACCCATTTTTCTTCTTTGCCTTTCAGTTAATGTCTCTGTTTTTTGCTTTCTTGCACCCCACATGTAATTGTTGGTATTATACCAGCTATACTGGGTGTTAGCCTGTAGCAGTCAGAGTATTTTCCGCTAGTGTTTATAACATGGGCACATCACATCCAATCCAGAAGCGCTTCATAATGCAACCCACTTCAAGAGTTTTTAAAAAGTTCAAAAAAGGTGCAAAATAAATGCAAACAGCTATACATATTCTTGTTCTACTCACCATGCCCAGGACAGGCTGGAAAACGAGCGGTAACTCTCAATGTATTACTTCCTGGTAAAGCATTTTTATAAATAAATAAATAAATAATGCAACTGTAGAACGTACTGTTTTGTTTGCCTGATGATGTGTTTTATGTTATAGAAAGCAAGTCGTGATCCTTACTTTGGCTGTTTATATATCACTAAGAAGGACTTTTGTCCTCAGTTCCTGTGACCCGCAGAGGACCATCCGGCCAGCACAGACTGTTTGCATTGCCGTTGTGGTGTTTCAGGGAGACGAGGCGACTCGAGTTTACGAAATGTGTGATCCACTGAATTCCCATTTCAAGATCCTACACTTTAATATCAACTGATCTTTTTCAGATTTCTTTCTTTTTTAATACAACTTCAGTCTACTGGAAATAATAAGACAGATGGAACATACCAGAGTTATGAGAAAGGTTCATTTTGACCTGTAGTAAGAGTGAAGGCTCATTCCCCTCCCAACCGCTTTTCAATATCCTCTTCCAGTTTGGCTTTAATATCCTTAGAATGTGGTTAAGCTGACTCCTGCGTGCCCTGACTAATTTTCTTTCAGCTGACAGATCACAGGTCTTTTACACTCACCATCCTTACCCCCTTCCCTTGTTAATACAGAAGAGCCTCTAATCCAGAAGCTCGGTCCTAATTAATCTTACTAAATTGCCACGTTATTAACATTACCACCCACAGAGGGGTGACACCCGACTGGGTATAAGAAGACCCCTTCCTGAGCTTCAAAGACGTCCATCAAAGACTTTCATGAACCAGGTCTGCCGTGTGCATCAAGCAACTGCCCTCCTTATCCCCCCACTGATCAAACATTTTTACTAAGAGATCATTTCCCCACCCACCCACCCACACCCATCTCCTCTCCTGGAAAGTATCCCCCTCTCCCTGCCTCTCTCCTGAAGAACAAACTCCAAATAGGGATATAAAGAAAAAACAGCAATCTAAATGGAAAGGAAAACAAGAAGAGAAGGGGTAATGACAAAAAGTTTGGTTATGCTAAATGTAAATCCCCCAGCTGTTATCAAGGTTTCCTTTCTCTCCCCCCCCCCCCCACCCCCTTCCACTGCTGTTTAAACAGCCTGAAGCAGCTCTGATTTAGGAAGAGGATGAAATGACTTTTCAAGATCAAAGGCCCTGAAAGTCTTTACACACACATAATCACAAGGCCTCTGAGAAGTTGAGATTGATTTGTTTCAGTGTAGCACAGAGAGCGTGTAATAACAACAGGGCTTTTGTTTCCTTAAGACTTGGGGAAGGGGTGGGGAATTAGGGTGGGGGATGAATTTCACTTCTAAGATATAGGAGTAAGTATGCAAGGCTGAGGACATGAGATGAACAAGCCCAACCTCAGAGAGAAACCAGTAGATAAGATGGAAGTACCAGCTGCTTCTCACGGACAGAGTGTAGACTGGTAACGATTATAATCAGAAACATCACAAATACCAGCAAGAGGGAGATTCTTCAGATATTAGATCTTGTAAAGACACTGTATAATACTCAGAGTCCCTGGTTTCCGGAATACTTTTCAAAGCCTGATAGTAACCCGTGAGTGACCTTCTGCATTCCCTCACGTTTGTAACACAAATTCTTTTGAACACAGTTGCTGTATGTGTATTGATTCTGGAAACCAAACCAGCATATACTCAACTGCATGCATTTCGCTCTGTAAAATATTACAAATAACTTAATTTAGGAGGCTGCTGGAGTTCTACGGTCTAAATTAGTTCTCTGGATCTTCTGTTTGCATAGAACAAGGAAACCAGGTCACTGGATATTGGGAACGGTTCTTTGTAACATGCAAAGCAGTAGAGGTTGCAACAAAAAAGGCCTATCTCAGTGGTTCTCAGAACCCCCCGAGCAGGTCAGGGTTTCAGGATATCGAAGACTGAGCCACTGATTGAGTCATCTGTGCTGAAGCAGGGATATCCTGAAAACCTGACCTGCTCGGGGGGTTCTTGAGGACAGGAGGTGACAATCCCTGGCTTATCTCCAGTGATTTAAACCTTTAGTTAAATGTTGAACTACGTGAAATATGCATCCAATATTTAATCAGATACTGAGGAAGGAAAGCCAAAAACATCTAATGCAACAGTTAGCAGTGATGTTTCACAAGGGAAGAGAACAATTCCTTCCTGACTTCAGTAAATGCTCAGCTCACTCGCTGGATCAATACTCTGTATATGTAATAACATGTTTGGCATATCCCTGTAACCCGTCCCTTTCTAGCATAACCAATCTTTTCTTAAGCCCCCCTGTGATGATGTGCCATCACATCACAGAATGACATGGCAGCAATGCCGGGAATGCAGAGACAATTCCAGGCTCGGGCTTTGCTGTGAGGCCTCCCAAAAGTTCAAAGGTGACCCTGACCGGTTTTATTCGCAGTTGTGATATGGAATATTTGCCCGTGCTCAACCGTGAACATTTTACAAAAGCACAAACATAGTTTGCAGCACTTGTTGGTAGTCGCACAACTTGGTAATGTGAAAGATGTGCCAAAGATCACACTGGGTGTGCATGGAAGTGTCCCAAGCACAGGTGGGCCCTGTCTCTAGCAAGGTAGATAATCTCCTGCAATGTGAGAGAGTGTGAGGCAAGATGGCCCAGCTGAAAATCCGGCCTGTCAGCAGAAGGGGGTGCTAGTGTGTCATCCATTTAAGATGCAAATGTTGTATTGCTGTGGCTGCAGATTAAAGCAAGCATTTACGGCGCTTGGCAGGATTCCAGCGTGCTGAATGCTGGAATCAAGCTTGTCACCGCGCACTGAAGGTTATTAATAGTGCTTCCAATCACAGGCCTGTGAAATGTGCAAGTTAAAAGCAAAGAAACAAGACTGGCTTTATTTGCTCTTGGGGAGAAGGGAGCTCTTTGGGCCAGAGCTGTCAGGCTGACAAACATTTTCACATGCTGCAGACTCTGCGCTTCTCAAGCACTTGGCATGTGACTGACAGAGGCACGTCCCGGTCACTCTAACCAGCTCACCCCTCCCAAAATTCAAGTGTCTGCAGAATGCCAGGTGGATTCCCCACTGCTTTACTACGCACGCACACGCACGCACACACACACACCGCTGCAACTACGGCCGTGCAAAGCATAGCCAACTGGCCATTATTAAGGCCCACTTTGTTACTATCTGGGGAATATGTGTCCAATTCTCCCTCCTGCAAAAATGGCACAAAAATCTAAGGCACCAAATAAAACCATATTTATCAACGGGCGAAAAATCTCGCAGCGGCTTTGATTTTTACAAAATGATATATAAATGTTGCTACTTTTTGTGCCCTAATTGCTCACTCCGAGGAGACAGAAGATGAGTCCCCTGCTCACTGCCACTGCAATGAATGCAAAACATTTGGAAGCACCCTCACATTTACAAGCAGTTTCTCTTGTAATCGCGCTAGCACTGCGTGGGTTAAGTGAGGCATACAGTAAGTATGGACATGATACTGTACTGATTGCAGGGCTAGGGGCTCGCAATACGTGGCTCTCCAGCGTCCCACTGGCCCTGCAGCAGAATAAAAGTTACTGCACCTCTTCACTGCCAAAATTCCATACAAATCCTTGCCTGTTTCTTGACAGCATCAATGTCTTTATTAGCAGAAAGAGAGAGTTTCTTCCCAACACAGGCCAGTTCCTGTCTCACAAAGGCTCATAACAACGCAATTTAATTACATGTCCTGGACTGCAAGAAAGAGAGGAGGAAAAGAAGAAAAAAAGTGTAAACACTGCTACATTTTATCTGGCGATACATCTGGACATGCAGACAATGTGCTAAAACAACACAGATCTGCCCTGTGACATCGAGGAGTTCACATCGGGCTAGGGAGCTGTTTCCAAGGACAGGAATGCTGCTGCTTAGCGTGAGGCCTGTAACATAGAAGGTTCCCCAAGGATCCGGCTGAGAGAGAGAACAGGCACGGAGAGGGAAGGGAGGAGGCGCGGAAGGGGAGGGAATATAGCTTCACTTGGAAAGATGATCGCATGGGTCCAATGGCCACGGTCACCCTGTATGTAGGAGAGCACGCCTGTGCCATGTGCCGGGGCTATCACAATCGCTAGCATTTATCACAACATGTCAAAGGTTTGGATTACATGTTAATGCGCCCACGCTATATGATAGTACATTGTGGTATATTTATATGGCGTGCCCGGCACCCTTGCTGGCCCCATCTAAAAATAACATTAAGCAATGAACCACCTGCATGCCCCGTTAACAGTTAACCCAGGGATTCTCAACTCCAGTCCTCAAGACCCCTCTCCTCACCCCCCCCCCCCCAACAGGTCAGGTTCAATTATATCCCAGCTTCAGCACAGGTGGCTCAATACCCGCTTAAGCACAGGTGGCTCAATCAGTCCCTGCTTCAGCACAGGTGGCGCAATTGATTGAGCCACCTGTGCTGAAGCTGGGATATCCTTAAAACCTGACCAGTTGGGGGGTTTTGAGGACCCCTGGGTTAATTTATCAATTTACTCGGATATTCCCAAATCTATCCACTTGGATAAAAATAAATAAATGATAATGGAGAAGCCGCTTTCACAGACGGGAGTGCAGATTGGTAGGTTGTGAAGCTTTTTAATGAACCAACATAAGAGTTCTTCATGAATAACGTTTCAGAGTAGTCACCGTCTCCCATCACAAGTACAGGCAGTCCTCGTTTTACAATGAATGGCTTACCCAGCGGTGCGCAAACTGGGGGGGCGCGAGACTGCCGACGGGGGGGCGCGGGGTTTACAGAGGCCCCGCGCGCTTCCCGAAGGCACTTAAATTAAGTGCCGGGGGAGCTGCAGGGCCTCTGTAAACCTAACTTACCGTGGCTCCGGCGGCTTCCTCCCTGCGTCGCCATGGCAACGAGGCGTCAAAATGACGCTGCGAGGTCATGTGACGTCATGTTGCTATGGCAACGTGACGTCATAACGCCGGAGCGCGGGTAAGTTGGGGTTGGGGGTGGCGCGGGAGTGAGGGGACAGCCGGCAGGGGGGCGCAGGGAAAAAAGTTTGCGCCCCCCTGGCTTATCCAACGCTATGCAATGCATACCTATGCTCATTTTTACAACGCTAAAACGGCTTATCCAACGCTCTTACGACGCTTTGCAACGTTGTGTATGTGTTATATATATATATATATATATATATATACACACATACACATAAACAACGTTGCAAAGTGTCGTAAGAGCGTATATATATATATATAATATACTATATAATATTATATTATACTATATAATATTATATTATACTATATAATATATTATGTATTATGCTATATTATATATATAATACAGTATATGCACTATATAATAATTATTTATTATGCTATATTATATATATAATACAGTATATACACTATATAATTTATGTGTGTGCTGCATATCTTATTGCCTGCGTAAAATATTTGGTGTATTTTAGTGTTAAAAATGCCTTCAGGAGCGGAGCCTTTCATTTACACAGTGTTCCTATGGGAAAACGTGTCTCGCTTTACAACGTTTCGCTATCCAACGCCATTTTGAGTAACGCATTGTGTCGGATAACCGAGGACTGCCTGTACACGGATTGTTGCTAGTGAGTATGAGATCGATGATATAGATGTCCCCAGCATTGCATTTGTCTTAATACAGGGATCCTGTTATATTTATGGCTGTGTAATATATCATACGGCTAATGACAGTGACAAATGCAGGAGTCAGATGACCACTATATAGATTCATTGGCGGTTGTGAGGCCCTTTAAAGGAGCAATACAAGCAGGCAATTCTTTTGGTGTGATAATTCTTTTTTACATGGAGCTGAACCCCATTAATTTCAGCTCAGGGGACCCCCTGCCTCCGGAGATACTTACCTTCGAAGGGGGCACTGGTATGTCTCTGCAGTTTAAAGCTCCAATGTCACATGGGCCAATAGGAAGCTGCCGTGGATGACGTCACAGCTTCCTATTGGCCCGCAGGGCGCGGGAGCTTTGAAAAGCGGCCATCATGTAATTCCTGACAGCCGAGCGGAGCGGCTACCGGCACCCCCTACGGAGATAAGTATCTCCTGAAGCAAGGGGGCTCCGGAGCTCAAATTAATGGGGTTCAAAATAAAAACTGCAACAACAAAAAATCGCCGCTTGGACCAACATGTAAGTTCTTCATAGATACAAATTATAGGGTACGGAGATCTCCAAACTTCACAGGTTTGGAAAGTTCTGTGCACAAGAAGAAGAGACATGTGAGGTTTGGAAAGTTCTGTGCACAAGAAGAAGAGACATGTGAGGTTTGGAAAGTTCTGTGCACAAAAAGAAACTGGTGACTTTTGAAAAGCTCTGCACGCTAACATTTAATTTATGAAAACAATCATGGGTGCATTAAAAGGCCTCATTACATACAACAACTCCATATTTATCCCATCCCAATTCGACGTCTAAAACCTTGCACTGCAGATGGGAATATAAACCTTTATCTCAGAACTAGTAATGTTTGTTTCTTTTCCATTGCAATGTTCAATCTACACAAAGTACCCAGAAAGAGAGGCACCTCTCTGCCCATTTGGGTCCATCAATGCAAACAAAAATCTGGTGCCGACTGTTACCCTGAGCGATTTAACCCCCTCAAACCTGGCAGATTCTGTGGCACAGATAAATGGAAAGAATAATAATCCGGAGACAGAATTTAAAGCATCAATCCACCGTAACTAAGATAATAACTGTGTGTGGGGGGGGGCGGGTCGTCCCAAGCGGAACCGCACCATTTGCAGCTCCGGGGACCCTACAGTTCTCTAGATATTTACGGGTGAATTTGCCAATATGACTTCCTGGTTTTTAAAAGGGATTTAAATGGCCGTCCAATAGCAAGTCACAGCCGAGGATGTTGCTGCTTCCTATCTGCCCGAGATTTGGCAGCCACTTTGTGTACCGAGAGATATTTAAATCTGGTAATGTCACCGTATCGCGGGGTGTCCCTAAAGCTGAAAATAAAGGCATTTGACTAACGGTGACCCCCCATCCCGTGGTTTCCACCCTGCAAAAAAGTGGGGGGTACACAAATAAAAAACTTGCAGGAGGAAGTGCTCCTTTAATGTGCCCTATTATAATATGTGCATCACGTCCTCGTACTGACACGGCCCAAATGACCGGCTGGGGCACAGGTACTGATACATGAACTAATTTTTTGGTATCTAATAAAATGGAATTCAAGACTCACATCTCCGGTCCCCCAATATCTTAGATTATTTACCTGTACATTGTAGCACTTTACCAGGGCAAGTGCTGTAATAGAGGGACATTATTACTGAGCACTCTCACAGCCTATCATGGTACATTGCACATCGGGGCCTCAGACAGAGATAGGTTAGTCAGGGAGGTTTTTTAGCCTTGAAATCTAATCACATTCAGTTTTTCTGTGGTCTAAACATTTGGTCACACTCAGGGAAGACAAAAGCCACTAACACCAATGATAATAGACCCTTGTTTAATAAGTGAGTGACGGTGTGGGTGGGAGGTCAGAATGGTACATAGAGATAGCAGTTGACATCCATGTTCTATGTTTCGGACACGTCCAAAATGTCGTTATCAGCCCTGTGAGCAGAGACGGGGACCTCTTTTAAGTATGTACTTCATGAGAGCATTCCACCCCAGCATCTCTTGATCTCGGACCGCCAGTATATTTCAGCTGTCCTCATTAAAAGGGCATTTACTGATAAAGAAATGAGAGAATAGAAAATATAAACCATCAATCTGGTGCAGAAGACTTTCTGTGTAGACTTAGTGCTAAGCAGCACTCGAGTGAAAACATAAGGCAAAGGAACCACTCATTTCATACTTTTCTTCAAGTAGTCTTCTGAATTCTGCGAGGTGAATGAAGTAGGACAACACTGGCTTCCAATGAGAGACTCACTACAGGGGATTTAGATTGGCTTTCAGTGAGTGACACTCCAAAGTGAGTGCCACTACCTTCTAATCAATGAGATTGTCTCCCAGTGAGTGACACTACCTTCTAATCAATGAGCTCGCCTCCAAGTGAGCGCGACTACCTACTAATCATTGATACTACCTACCAATTGAGTAAGACTGTCTTCTTATTCGAAGCACGAAAATGAATATTGATGCAGTATTGAGGGCACAGTTACAAATGTGTTTTTAAAGTAATTTCCATGACCTATGCAGATTAACACAGAGACCTACCAGGTAGTATGTGGTCAGGATAAAAAAAAAAGAGAAGGCACATGCAATATTTATGCTGTAACAATAGAAATTGGGCGGTTTTGTAAAATATGTAGCATTTTCCTTAAAAACAAAATGGAATTGTAAAATTCTAAGCAAAATAAAGTCCGTGGCACTGCAGTCGCCCGAACTACAACTTACAACTGAATGTACTTTGATACATTGCGCATTGCACTGCAGCCTGTCCAGCACGGCAGCGGTTAAAGTCACTGTGCGTGTGGAAGGCCCCAGCGTGTAGCACTAAGGTGTTCGTGTGCAGCTTGTGTACGACAAGCGGAGGTTACATGCAACAGGAAGTTAATGGCTCGTACCAGCGAGCTCCCCACTTAATGCAGCTCATGCCGCTGAATTTTAAACAGCCGGCTGTGTGGCTTTAACTCTGTGTTGTTACCTATTTATACCTGTCTAAGTAAACAGTCAGTGTGAAAAGGTCCTGGAAGCACAGCTGTGCCCGTGGGGCGTTAATATGCTCTCTATCCATGCATGAGGGACTGGAAAACACACACAGGCACATGTCACTAACTTTGGTATATACAGAACACACAGAAACAGCACACACATCATACTATACAGGTGTGTGTGTATATACAGTATAGAGGCAAAAGGTGACATTGTGTGCTCATTTGCATGTCATTTCCCAGAATCCCTTGCTGCAGTAGAAGCACTGCATGCTGGGTGATAATGGCGAAAGGCAGGGTGCAGACCTGACTAAGACATGTGAATGTGCTCACACGTGATCTTTTTATTATATATAGTTAGTGATACAATCACTGTCCCTGTATAGGCTGGAGTGTTGCAGATAGTATGCTTTCCAGCATACAGGGAGTTAATCTCCCCTAGAGAAACTAGTTTCAGGTGCAGCTAATCAGCCTGGACTCCTGAGTGAGGCTAAGGCCCGGCTGCACGCGCCCGCACGGCCGCCTTGCTTGCCAGTGGCGCGTGCAAGTCACTGCACCACGATCTGCGGTCTGCAGTGAACTTGTTTTGGCGCGGGGGGCGTGACCAAAACGGGTAGGGAGGGTACTGCCATGACGTGGGGCGGTGGGGCCATTACACACACAGGCACACTAACACATGCACATTAATAGACTGATAAGACACACGGATACAGACACAGATATACGGACACACACACTGACACAAAATACACTTGCAAGTGGCCACAATAGCTTGGTATCCACATTGTCCGTGCTTTCAGCTTCCTTGCACTTCCCTCCCAAGCCGCCTCCCTCCCGTAGCTCCAGACAGCTACCCTCCTTCCCTCCTCATTGGCTCCCACGCGTACCACGTGACGAGTCAGCGCTTCTGATCACCAGAGCCTTGTAGCTCCGGCTGGCTGATGCGTCACAGCACGTAGTCAGCCACGTCGGAAGAAGGCAGCGGGGACCACCAGACTGGAGGTAAGGGGCTGGTGGCCCCGCGCGCCCCACCGACCGCAGGGGGTCCTCAGCTTGAGCAGGAGTGTAAAAGACGGACAGAGAGACTGCACATTGAGAGACTGCTTTTCCTCAGAGAAGGGGGGAGTGACACAGAGGTCTTCCCAGCAAGGTGAAGCTGGATGATACAGTCCCCTTGGCTCGCTGGACAGTGATCGCGGAGCCTGCTGGAACTGCCTGGGTTTGAACCCCAGAACAATGAAGCACGCAAGACCACGCTGAAGCAGGGATGTCCTATCCATAACCTTGGAACTACAGAGGAGGGATTTCTGAACCCTCGCAGGGTCCAGAGGGAATTACTAGGAGCCCGAACAGTAACAGACCAAAAGCAAAGTAATATATTCATGTACCTATGACTGTTCATAAGGGGTGCATATGATAGGGCATGTTTTAAGCATGGAACCAATTTAGTTGGCCAGCACCATTAGAAAGGGCTGGAGTGTGTTTAGTTAGTTTTCCCTAAAGGGAATAGGTGTTATTTTTATGATTTGTTTTGACTTAAAGGGACGGTAAATAGTACATTTCCTATATATATGCAAAAAGGTAGTGTATAAGTCGGAGACTTTAGAATCTGAAGGGGAGAAGTAGCTCCTCGGGACAAGCTCGAAACACTAGATGTAGCAAAGATATTATATGCAACACACACAGACATCAATATAAATACTGTTACACTGTATATGGATACTTACTGAAAGAAACAAAAGACACAGGCATGTGTACACACACGGTGTATATTCATAAATCGGTGTACAGGTAGTCCTCGCTAACCAACGTTTCACTTTACAATGAATGGCATATCCAACGCTTTACAATGCAACCCTATGGGCCATTTTTCGACGCCGGAATGCGTTATCCGACGCTCACCGCCAATGATTAACATGGGACTCGCTTTACAACAGTTTCACTATCCAACGCTACTTCCAGAACGGGTTCCGTTGGATAACAGAGGACTGCCTGTACAAATACTCCTAAATATATGTTTAAGAGTGTAAGTTGTTTGGTGCAGGGAATCATCTCTCTTTATATTTACCTTGTGGTCTTATCTCTGTATAGTAAACCTTTTCCCTGCAGTGCATTGCAGTCCTCTGTGACAGCAAGCCTAAAAACACCTGAGTGAAGCATTTCAACAGCCTGGACTCACAGCTACTATCCCACACCCACAGTCGCTCCTACCAACCATTGTTGTCAAGCACTGCCATCTACTGCACCTATTCCCTCACCTGCTGTCTCTGGAAGTCACCCAACATTCCACTTACGGCCAGATCCACAAACTTAAAATCAGGGCACATAACGGAACGTTACCTAAAACAGGAGCGGACGTTTTGTTCCCTGACTTACAGTACATGGTATCCTCAAAGCTAATGATTTGCAAAAACAATGGCAAAGGCTTAACCAAAACCTCACGTTGTGGCAATGTGAACATGTACGCGTGAACGCGAGTGTTCACCGGAGAGCAGCTTGTGGAGACAAATGTATTTGTAGCGGGATGGCCGGGTCACGTGAGCGTTTCGCCCAGTGAGGGCGAACCAGCTGCGTGACGTCAGCCACGCCTGACTGACACCCCCCAACGGGCAACAGCAAATTTTTACAGGTCATACTAGACGCTGCCTTAGGGTTACTTAAATCCAGACCCTCAAATAGGGCTTTTGTGAAAGTGAAGAAAAAGAGGGGGAAGAAATGCGGCTATTTAAATAATGCTCAATTGTGGCGTTACACCCATCCTGGCCCTGCACAAGCCCTGTTTCGGAGTCTAAGTTTAGGCGTGACCAAACTAAGGTAATGTTATGTCCCCACGTTAACCTTCACAGACATTAGTAGCTATAAAATGTTATGACAGTGGCTCGTTTGCATATAATTTGCATATAATTTACTTCTCATTATCACAAACACCCATTATAGTTAACGCTATTCTCTTGATGGGAGATAACATGGCTTTATAATGTTCTGTTATTGTCCTTTGAAGATATAGTGTTAGTTTAGTTTTAACATGACATGACATTAAGATAGCTTAATGTCACGTTAAGGGATTAAACAGAGTTTTGTGGATCTGAGCGTGTAAGCTCTCTGACCAAGGATTTCATTTCCCATTGGTTAGTTGCATGTATTGTGTGATAATGCCCTGTATTGTGTGTTAATGCCCTGTATTGTATGATAATGCCCTGTATTGAATGATAATGCCCTGTATTGTGTGATAATGCCCTGTATTGTATGATAATGCCCTGTATTGTATGATAATGCCCTGTATTGTATGATAATGCCCTGTATTGTATGATAATGAACTGTATTGTATGATAATGCCCTGTATTGTGTGATAATGCCCTGTATTGTGTGATAATGCCCTGTATTGTGTGATAATGCCCTGTATTGTGTGATAATGCCCTGTATTGTATGATAATGCCTGTATTGTATGATAATGCCCTGTATTGTATAATGCCTGTATTGTGTGATAATGCCCTGTATTGTATGATAATGCCCTGTATTGTGTGATAATGCCCTGTATTGTATGATAATGCCTGTATTGTATGATAATGCCCTGTATTGTATGATAATGCCCTTTATTGTGTGATAATGCCCTGCATTGTATGATAATGCCCTGTATTGTGTGATAATGCCCTGTATTGTGTGATAATGCCCTGTATTGTGTGATAATGCCCTGTATTGTATTATAATGCCCTGTATTGTGTGATAATGCCCTGTATTGTATGATAATGCCCTGTATTGTATGATAATGCCCTGTATTGTGTGATAATGCCCTGTATTGTGTGATTATGCCCTGTATTGTGTGTTAATGCCCTGTATTGTATGATAATGCCCTGTATTGTGTGATAATGCCCTGTATTGTATGATAATGCCTGTATTGTATGATAATGCCCTGTATTGTGTGATAATGCCCTGTATTGTATGATAATGCCTGTATTGTATGATAATGCCATGTATTGTATAATGCCTGTATTGTATGATAATGCCCCGTATTGTGTGATAATGCACTGTATTGTATGATAATGCCCTTTATTGTGTGTTAAAGCCCTGTATTGTGTGATAATGCCCTGTATTGTGTGATAATGCCCTGTATTGTGTGTTAATGCCTTGTATTGTGTGATAATGCCCTGTATTGTGTGATAATGCCCTGTATTGTATGATAATGCCCTGTATTGTATGATAATGCCCTGTATTGTGTGATAATGCCCTGTATTGTGTGATAATGCCCTGTATTGTGTGATAATGCCCTGTATTGTATGATAATGCCCTGTATTGTGTGATAATGCCCTGTATTGTGTGATAATGCCCTGTATTGTGTGATAATGCCCTGTATTGTATGATAATGCCCTGTATTGTGTGATAATGCCCTGTATTGTATGATAATGCCCTTTATTGTGTGATAATGCCCTGTATTGTATGATAATGCCCTGTATTGTGTGATAATGCCCTGTATTGTATGGTCTCTCTTGTGAATCGTTGCCTGCACTGTTGACGCGATATAAAATATACATATAATAGAGGTAAAGAGCCTAAAAGATGTTTTTGGTGCTGAGAGCACCGAGAAATAAAGTGACTTCAGAGTATGCCTGGAGCTGCCATCCCTCCTCAGAGAACTTTTGAAGGTGAATCCTTTAAGCGGAAGGCGAGGGACATAAACCCCGAGAAGAACCCAGGATAAAAATGAAATAGAAAGTAGCTGTCTCGCAGTGTAATTGTACTCTTCTCCCGAGCACGCTTTCCGATATATAAATGTGATTTAACATCCACTTGCAACTACAAATCAGGCTGTGAGAAACACTTGTGCTCCGAAATAGTTTAATCTCATCAAGGCTCTGCCTTCACAGCACGCTATAACTCACTATGCTTTTGTTATCACAGACCTCCACGGGTGCTGTTCAGGCAGGCAATGGATTGTAAGTATATTTAATCCAGACTGCACAAACACTGGGCTAACTAAAAAAAAAAGACGCAGAGGCCTTCAGACAAGGCCCTGTGCATCTCCTGTTATGCCGCTCCCGTGATGGATTTCTCATTTCCTTTACTCACCATCTATTCCCCCTGCAAATTATGACCCCATAAATTTCTTGTCAGCGGGAACGGCCAATTAATTAAGTTAAAAATTTACTCGTGATCACAAATACAAAACCAAACAGAGGTCTCGCAGGCGGGTTTCCAGTTAGTGAATATACGACAGGTCGGTTTAATGAATAATTTTTGACTTTGTCATAAACTCCGCAACCGGTTAATATCTGAGCGAGTGCGAGGGGGTGACAGCTGCTGACAGATTTATACGGCTTGTATTTATGTGACTGCTCGCATCTGGAGACCGAAATAAAACTTTCAGTAATTGCAGAAGTTTTCTGCACTGTATGTATGCGCCTGTATATAAACGGATGCAACCGGAGTGGTGATAACTCCCTTCTAATACAATCAGTTACGTGTTTAGAAATGAGAATCCTTCATGCAGCAAGTATATCAGGAAAATGTATACCTATAACACGTCATTGGCCTCAGCACTGTTCTAATGAGGTAAATGGCGCAGCTATCCGACGACGGAACCGAATATGTCACTGGAACCGCGAGATGATAAAAATCCAGATGAGAAAGTTCAAGAAATCTAGAGAGTAAACGCAGACATATTTACATCTCGGAGGCGCGACTCTGAATAGCGAAACAACCAATGTGTCACGATAGAAAGTAGTGAAACCGGCACGCAACGGATAACGCAAATGTCGGGCGTCATAAAGCAATATCACAATGGCGGACATTTTTAAAGGCTCCCCACAAAATATTTCTCCATGCACAAAAGGAATGTAGGATTTCAGAATGAAGTGTGCGATTCGGGTGATCCAAGTGCAACTATGTCTATAAAGAGAAGAAGTGGGAAGGATGACGGAGTGGGCGAGATGTACGAGACCCAAGGCCTCCAGGTATCTGGCAGGTGCAAGAAGGACAAATTCTCTGATATACTGAGTCAGGGGCGCTCAACTCCAGTCCTTAAGACCCCCCTTCCCACCCCCCCAACAGATCAGGTTTTCAGGATATCCCTGCTTCAGCACAGGTGGCTCAATCTGTCCCTGCTTCAGCACAGGTGGCTCTGGCTTCCACTGAGCCTCTGATTGAGCCACCTGTGCTGAAGCTGGGATACCCTAAAAACCTGACCTGTTGGGGTGTCTTGAGGACTGGAGTTGAGCACCCCCTGCAGTAAGTGACTGAAAGCAATCTCCAGAACATAACACTCCGCTTACTCCAGCAGCTTTAACCCTGGCGACGTCTCACTGATTTACAGCTGCGGGAGGAGGACACAGCGAGAGCAGAACTGATTATTTCCAAATAGAATTGGGAATTGTCTTGTCTAAATATGTTCTTGTGCCACAAACTGCTCTCAAACGGAATGGGATACTATGTAATAGACTTAAAAAGCAGCCTGGAAAAATGTGATCCATCCCGCAATCTCCCCTATTATACAGCCCTTGTTTGAGAAGTCAAAAGGCCTTAGGTCATATCGACCATTCTATTAAAGTGCATTAGACGCCAGTGCCCATATCCTAACATTCTGTGCTTTCCTGTCCAATGGGGAGTTTCGTTACGGGAACGCTTGTCTTTACATTGGGACGTAAACTCTTAAGGGTCATTTATTAGAAAGGCCACCAAGGCCTTTGAAACTCAACCCATCGAACCAAACGCCAATTGGATGCAGAAGCAGCAGTAAGGTGGGGGTGGCCAACTCCAGTCCTCAAGGACCACCAAAAGGACAGATTTTAATGATATCCCTGCTTCAGGACAGGTAGCTCAATCAGTGACTGAGCCACCTGATCTGAAGCAGGGATACCCTGAAAACTTGGCCTATTGGTGACCCTTGAGGAATGGAGTTGCCCACCCATGGACTTAAGGGTTTATGTTGTAGAGAACAACAGGGGCCTTTTCATCCTGCGTCAATGAACTGTATCAAAGTAGTTTGCTCCATTTTGGCAGTCTGCCGCAGCTTGTGACTTGGGGAGTGTCAGTGAATGGAGTTGGGGAGGAGTTAAACGCTGCAAATAGTAAAATTAGATGTGTCAAATTCTGCCTTTGTGCATTATTCTTCATCCTTTCATAGGCACAAAAAAACCCTGCCAAATCTGAAGTGGTGTAAACCTAACATTCTGCACCAGATGGAAGAAACTCGTTCTTACATAGGATGCAGCTGTGCTCCAAAACATGGCGCTCACTGGTTGATACACAGACCCTTTTAGATTTTATTTACTGAAACCTCTGACACTAAACACAAACAGCATTGAATCATTTTCATTTGATAGAACTCCAGGATATCATTACCGAATACCCAATGTCAAAGAGATATGACAACGAATGCTTTCTTCATTACCTTGATCTCTCTTGACATGGCCTCAAGTGCCTGTTGCCTTGTGTCTATTATCAGTCCCAAATATCCATTGCCCTTGTAGTGACCCAGAGAGACCAGACAGGGCGTTGAATGTGGGGGCGCGGGGGGGGGGGAGGGGCTAGTATTTAATGGGTTTGATGGGCACATGGCATGGGGGAACAAGTGTGTAAGACGCAGTCAAACTGGAGATTTGCAGAGGCACCGCTTCCTATAGACCTTGAGATTAAACATCTGATGCTTGGTAGAATAAATAAATGCCGCTGTCAGCCTCTTTCTCAGAGCTGCGCTGGCCATGCTTTTTCTCGCAGCGGTGTTTCCGAAGCCCCACTGTGTGTAGGAAATGGATTTTATAGCTCGTGATTCAGGAATCTTTGCATTAAAAGGTGTGAGAGCCAACAAGCTCAGAGCCTGTTCATTTCCCTGCTTTCCTTCTGCCCAGGCTCTGTCGCTCAGATGAAGGTAACTGTGTGACACCCCAGTCACTGTTATCAAAGCCCACATTCACAAGTAAGACTGCACGGGACTTAACACAACTAGGGCTCATGTCAAATTGTATATGTTATTGCAAACATAATTATACAGTACAAGGGCTGCCAACTTTTTTGAGCAGGGGGATCCCAGAAGGATTTTTTAAATCTCAGGACACCACTGCAGTTAAGACCTCACTCCCCCGTCCTCGCTTACACACAAACACTCATTCTCTTTTTCACAAGCACACACCCAATACTCACCCATCTTCTTCTTACACACTCCACATCATACTCACCCTTTTACTCAACACACACTCCACATTTCCGTCACAAACACCCCATTCACCCCTTTTCGCTTACTTACACCACATGCCTTCCCCCACCCCACACAACGCACTGACCTTCATCGTCCTCCCCACACAAAGATCACCACACACACACACACACACACACACAGTGCCCGCACTCCTAAAACATGTCAGCTGATCAGCGAGCGCATGCTGTGCTGTCTGGAGATAGAAGAGGCTTTTCTCTCCTCTGTGCTGGGCTCAGAGAGGCGGACCGCACTCTAGGCAGCGCAGGTGTTCTCACCCCGAGGCCGCGGCACCCTTGGCAGTGAGCCCCTGTACCCCGGTTCAGAACTACTGACATAGTCACTTAGGGTGAAAAAAGACATATGAATGTCTAACAGAATTAGATGCGCTTACGCTAAAATTAGAGTTATAGGAAAACAAGAAACGCAAGCAAAAAAAATGACTTCTTTTGTCTGACAAGGTAAAAATCCACCTTCCTGACTCCAGTAAACGGCAGATCCCAGAATCAATGATCTATGTTTTAACTTGTTCGGCATAGCAGTGTGTACCTTTCGTTTTCGAAACATACATCCAATCTTATCAACCCATATCTGCTAAACACTGACTTATTGGTGCTACGTGCAGACATGGTCATGCATGTATGGCCCTACAGGTAATGTTTATTGACAAGTCCCTCTTATTTGGAGTCCCATTCATTGCCACCTTCTTCAGTGTGTGATACAGATGGCAATTTTGTATTACTGTTCGAAATCAAACTTATCCCATTTAAATGTAATTGTCTGGTCTAGAATTCCCAAACCTCACTTCTGTAGGCAACTGACCCTTGGAAGCTATACGTGTGAACCAGATTTCAGTGTTCCTCTTTAAGCTGTGCCTAAAATCCACAGCAGGCCTCTCTGGCAGTGAAGCGGGTTAAGTCTTCTCCATGTAGCACAGAAAGTAATCATGGTAGCAGAGACCCGGGAAGAGAAAGGCTGGAATTAAAGAGATGGTGAGTCCTGTTATAGCTGCCAAACATGATACACAAAACATTCAATTGATAATACTCAAAGTCTGGCCCTTCACCAAACCTGGAGAACTAGGTCTTATTTCACTTGCTCTTGAAGCTGTCTCTCCCGATGATAAACGAGCGCGGCTCTTGCCAGTTTTCTCCTGTGTTTGGTGTTTTGTTTAGCTTTGCCGCTGACAAGCCAAGAGCCCAGACATCTGGTTGAATGTGTAATATACATCTCTGGTCAACTTTGCTTTTCTTCTCTGACAAAATTATGTCAAACAATCACATTACGGCTGGCTCTGATCTTTGTTGTTAGCTAATAAATTAAGAGTATTTATTATCCGTGAATCTTTTTCTTCCCTTCTTCCCTTTTCCTTAATGGTGACGCATTTTTGTGGTGGATTACAGGTTAGCTTCATAAACTAGGTCCTCGCCAGTGTGCGCTCCAAAAGGTTTCTGTGAACGCCTTTCTGATCCTAGTTGGCGTAACCCCTTCGGTGCTGGGCCAGCACGCAGAGCATTGCTCTCAAGTGTACTACAGTCCGTACAAGCACTGAAGGAGTTAGTCAAATGGGCCCTCTCACGGCACCATGGCAGTCTGCGGAGAGGACGTCATTCTTTGGTCATGCCAACTCATTAGGTCCGCAGCTCTATAGGTCTCTGGTGTAATTTATGAGAAGTGACGCCAAATTAATTAAACCGGTTTTGTGGGAATCTTAAAAATCAATGGGA